>NC_066238.1:19167281-19488872 GCF_024542735.1 Bombus huntii
TATGGTATTACGTCATATGGTGTAACGTTGTAACGTATTACGTTATATGGTATCACGTTATAACGTATTACGTTATATGGTATTACGTCACAACGTATTACGTTATATGGAATAACGTTATAACGTATTACGTTATATGGTATAACGTTATAACGTATCACCTTATATGGTATAACGTCATATGGTATAACGTTATAACGTATTACGTTATATGGTATTACGTTATAACGTATTACGTTATATGGTATAACGTTATGACGTATTATGTTATATGGTATTACATCAAAACGTATTACGTTATATGGTATAACGTTATAACGTATTACGTTATATGGTATAACGTTATAACGTATTACGTTATATGGTATAACGTTTTTAACGTATTACGTTATATGGTATTACGTCATATGGTATAACGTTATAACGTATTACGTTATATGGTATAACGTTTTTAACGTATTACGTTATATGGTATTACGTCATAACGTAATACGTTATATGGTATAACGTTATAACGTATTACGTTATATGCTATAACGTCATATGGTATAACGTTATAACGTATTACGTTATATGGTATTACGTTATAACGTATTACGTTATATGGTATAACGTTATAACGTATTACGTTATATGGTATTACATCAAAACGTATTACGTTATATGGTATATACGTCATAACGTAATACGGTATATGGTATAACGTTATAACGTATTACGTTATATGCTATAACGTCATATGGTATAACGTTATAACGTATTACGTTATATGGTACAACGTTAGAACGTATTACGTTATATGTTATAACGTCAAATGGTATAACGTCATAACGTATTACGTTATATGGTATTACGTCATAACGTATTACGTTGTATGGTATTACGTTATAACGTATTACGTTATGTGGTATAACGTAATATGGCATAACGTTATAACGTATTACGTTATATGGTACAACGCTATAACGTATTATGTTATATGGTATAACGTTATAACGTATTACCTTATATGGTATAATGTCATATGGTATAAAGTTATAACGTATTACGTTATATGGTATTACGTCATAACGTAACACGTTATATGGTATAACGTTATAACGTATTACGTTATATGGTATAATGTTATAACCTATTACGTTATATGGTATAACGTTATAACGTATTACGTTATATGGTATAACGTTATAACGTATTACGTTATATGGAATTACGTTATAACGTATTACGTTATATGGTATTACGTCACAACGTATTTCGTTATATGGTATAACGTTATAACGTATTACGTTATATGGTATTACGTCATAACGTAACACGTTATATGGTATAACGTTATAACGTATTACCTTATATGGTATAACGTCATATGGTATAACGTTATAACGTATTACGTTATATGGTATGACGTTATAACGTATTACGTTATATGGTATAACGTTATAACGTATTACGTTATATGGAATTACGTTATAACGTATTACGTTATATGGTATAACGTTATAACGTATTACGTTATATGCTATAACGTCATATGGTATAACGTTATAATGTATTACGTCATATTGTATAACGTTATAACGTAATACGTTATATGGTATAACGTCATATGGTATAACGTTATAACGTATTACGTTATATGGTATTACGTTATAACGTATTACGTTATATGGTATAACGTTATAACGTATTACGTTATATGGTATTACGTTATAACGTATTACGTTATATGGTATAACGTTATAACGTATTACCTTATATGGTATAACGTCATATGGTATAACGTTATAACGTATTACGTTATATGGTATAACGTTATAACGTATTACGTTATATGGTATTACATCAAAACGTATTACGTTATATGGTACAACGTTAGAACGTATTACCTTATATGGTATAACGTCATATGGTATAACGTTATAACGTATTACGTTATATGGTATGACGTTATAACGTATTACGTTATATGGTATAACGTTATAACGTATTACGTTATATGGAATTACGTTATAACGTATTACGTTATATGGTATAACGCTATAACGTATTACGTTATATGCTATAACGTCATATGGTATAACGTTATAATGTATTACGTCATATTGTATAACGTTATAACGTAATACGTTATATGGTATAACGTCATATGGTATAACGTTATAACGTATTACGTTATATGGTATTACGTTATAACGTATTACGTTATATGGTATAACGTTATAACGTATTACGTTATATGGTATTACGTTATAACGTATTACGTTATATGGTATAACGTTATAACGTATTACCTTATATGGTATAACGTCATATGGTATAACGTTATAACGTATTACGTTATATGGTATAACGTTATAACGTATTACGTTATATGGTATAACGTTATAACGTATTACGTTATATGGTATAACGTTACAACGTATTACGTTATATGGTATTACATCAAAACGTATTACGTTATATGGTACAACGTTAGAACGTATTACGTTATATGTTATAACGTCAAATGGTATAACGTTATAACGTATTACGTTATATGGTATTACGTCATAACGTATTACGTTGTATGGTATTACGTTATAACGTATTACGTTATATGGTATTACGTTATAACGTATTACGTTATATGGTATAACGTTATAACGTATTACGTTATATGGTATTACGTCATAACGTAACACGTTATATGGTATAACGTTATAACGTTTTACCTTATATGGTATAACGTTATAACGTATTACGTTATATGGTATAACGTTATAACGTATTACGATATATGGTATAACGTCATAACGTATTACGTTATATGGTATAACGTTATAACGTATTACGTTATATGGTATTACGTTATAACGTATTACGTTATATGGTATAACGTTATAACGTATTACCTTATATGGTATAACGTCATATGGTATAACGTTATAACGTATTACGTTATATGGTATAACGTTATAACGTATTACGTTATATGCTATAACGTCATATGGTATAACGTTATAACGTATTACGTTATATGGTATTACGTTATAACGTATTACGTTGTATGGTATTACGTTATAACGTATTACGTTATATGGTATAATGTCATATGGTATAAAGTTATAACGTATTACGTTATATGGTATTACGTCATAACGTAACACGTTATATGGTATAACGTTATAACGTATTACGATATATGGTATAATGTTATAACCTATTACGTTATATGGTATAACGTTATAACGTATTACGTTATATGGTATTACGTTATAACGTATTACGTTATATGGTATAACGTTATAACGTATTACGTTATATGGTATCACGTTATAACGTATTACGTTATATGGTATTACGTTACAACGTATTTCGTTATATGGTATAACGTTATAACGTATTACGTTATATGGTATAACGTTATAACGTATTACCTTATATGGTATAACGTCATATGGTATAACGTTATAACGTATTACGTTATATGGTATTACGTTATAACGTATTACGTTATATGGTATATCGTTATAACGTATTACGTTATATGGTATTACGTTATAACGTATTACGTTATATGGTATAACGTTATAACGTATTACGTTATATGGTATTACGTTATAACGTATTACGTTATATGGTATAACGATATAACGTATTACGTTATCTGGTATTACGTCATAACGTATTACGTTATATGGTATAACGTCATATGGTATAACGTTATGACGTATTACGTTATATGGCATAACGTTATAACGTATTACGTTATACGCTATAGCGTCATATGGTATAACGTTATAACGTATTACGTTATATGGTATTACGTCATAACGTATTACGTTATATGGTATAACGTTATAACGTATTGCGTTATATGATATAACGTTATATGGTATAACGTTATAACGTATTACCTTATATGGTATAACGTCATATGGTATAACGATATAACGTATTACGTTATATGGTATCACGTTATAACGTATTACGTTATATGGTATAACGTTATAACGTATTGCGTTATATGATATAACGTTATATGGTATAACGTTATAACGTATTACCTTATATGGTATAACGTCATATGGTATAACGATATAACGTATTACGTTATATGGTATTACGTTATAACGTATTACGTTATATTGTATTACGTCATAACGTATTACGTTATATGGTATAACGATATAACGTTTTACCTTATATGGTATAACGTTATAATGTATTACGTTATATGGTATAACGTTATAACGTATTACGATATATGGTATAACGTTATAACGTATTACGTTATATGGTACAACGTTAGAACGTATTACGTTATATGTTATAACGTCAAATGGTATAACGTTATAACGTATTACGTTATATGGTATTACGTCATAACGTATTACGTTGTATGGTATTACGTTATAACGTATTACGTTATATGGTATTACGTTATAACGTATTACGTTATATGGTATTACGTTATAACGTATTACGTTATATGGTATAACGTTATGTGGTATAACGTTATAACGTATTACCTTATATGGTATAACGTCATATGGTATAACGTTATAACGTATTACGTTATATGGTATTACGTTATAACGTATTACGTTATATGGTATAACGTTATAACGTATTACGTTATATGGTATAACGTTATAACGTATTACGATATATGGTATAACGTTATAACGTATTACGTTATATGGTATAACGTTATAACGTATTTCGTTATATGGTATAACGTTATGTGGTATAACGTTATAACGTATTACCTTATATGGTATTACGTCATATGGTATAACGTTATAACGTATTACGTTATATGGTATCACGTTATAACGTATTACGTTATATGGTATTACGTCATAACGTATTTCGTTGTATGGTATTACGTTATAACGTATTACGTTATATGGTATTACGTTATAACGTATTACGTTATATTGTATTACGTCATAACGTATTACGTTATATGGTATAACGTTATAACGTTTTACCTTATATGGTATAACGTTATAATGTATTACGTTATATGGTATAACGTTATAACGTATTACCATATATGGTATAACGTTATAACGTATTACGTTATATGGTACAACGTTAGAACGTATTACGTTATATGTTATAACGTCAAATGGTATAACGTTATAACGTATTACGTTATATGGTATTACGTCATAACGTATTACGTTGTATGGTATTACGTTATAACGTATTACGTTATATGGTATTACGTTATAACGTATTACGTTATATGGTATTACGTTATAACGTATTACGTTATATGGTATAACGTTATGTGGTATAACGTTATAACGTATTACCTTATATGGTATAACGTCATATGGTATAACGTTATAACGTATTACGTTATATGGTATTACGTTATAACGTATTACGTTATATGGTATAACGTTATAACGTATTACGTTATATGGTATAACGTTATAACGTATTACGATATATGGTATAACGTTATAACGTATTACGTTATATGGTATAACGTTATAACGTATTTCGTTATATGGTATAACGTTATGTGGTATAACGTTATAACGTATTACCTTATATGGTATTACGTCATATGGTATAACGTTATAACGTATTACGTTATATGGTATCACGTTATAACGTATTACGTTATATGGTATTACCTCACAACGTATTACGTTATATGGTATAACGTTATAACGTATTACGTTATATGGTATTACGTCAAAACGTATTACGTTATATGGTATAACGTTTTTAACGTATTACGTTATATGGTATTACGTCAAAACGTATTACGTTTTATGGTATAACGTTTTTAACGTATTACGTTATATGGTATTACGTCAAAACGTATTACGTTATATGGTATTACGTCATAACGTATTACGTTATATGGTATAACGTTATAACGTTTTACCTTATACGGTATAACGTTATAACGTATTACGATATATGGTATAACGTTATAACGTATTACGTTATATGGTATAACGTTATAACGTATTACGTTATATGGTATAACGTTATGTGGTATAACGTTATAACGTATTACCTTATATGGTATTACGTCATATGGTATAACGTTATAACGTATTACGTTATATGGTATCACGTTATAACGTATTACGTTATATGGTATTACGTCACAACGTATTACGTTATATGGAATAACGTTATAACGTATTACGTTATATGGTATAACGTTATAACGTATTACCTTATATGGTATAACGTCATATTGTATAACGTCGTAACGTATTACGTTATATGGTATTACGTTATAACGTATTACGTTATATGGTATAACGTTATAACGTATTACGTTATATGGTATTACGTTATAACGTATTACGTTATATGGTATAACGTTATAACGTATTACGTTATATGGTATTACGTCAAAACGTATTACGTTATATGGTATAACGTTTTTAATGTATTACGTTATATGTTATTACGTTATAACGTATTACGTTATATGGTATAACGTTATAACGTATTACGATATATGGTATAACGTTATAACGTATTACGTTATATGGTATAACGTTATAACGTATTACGTTATATGGTATAACGTTATAACGTATTAAGTTATATGGTATTACGTCATAACGTAACACGTTATATGGTATAACGTTATAACGTATTACGTTATATTGTATTACGTCATAACGTATTACGTTATATGGTATAACGTTATAACGTATTACGTTATATGGTATAACGTTATGTGGTATAACGTTATAACGTATTACCTTATATGGTATTACGTCAAATGGTATAACGTTATAACGTATTACGTTATATGGTATCACGTTATAACGTATTACGTTATATGGTATCACGTTATAACGTATTACGTTATATGGTATTATGTCACAACGTATTACGTTATATGGTATAACGTTATAACGTATTACGATATATGGTATATCGTTATAACGTATTACGTTATATGGTATAACGTTATAACGTATTACGTTATATGGTATCACGTTATAACGTATTACGTTATATGGTATTATGTCACAACGTATTACGTTATATGGTATAACGTTATAACGTATTACGTTATATGGTATTACGTTATAACGTACTACCTTATATGGAATAACGTTATAACGTATTACGTTATATGGTATTACGTCATAACGTAACACGTTATATGGTATAACGTTATAACGTATTACGTTATATTGTATTACGTCATAACGTATTACGTTATATGGTATAACGTTATAACCTTTTACCTTATATGGTATAACGTTATAACGTATTACGTTATATGGTATAACGTTATAACGTATTACGATATATGGTATAACGTTATAACGTATTACGTTATATGGTATTTCGTCAAAACGTATTACGTTATATGGTATAACGTTTTTAACGTATTACGTTATATGGTATTACGTCAAAACGTATTACGTTATATGGTATAACGTTTTTAACGTATTACGTTATATGGTATTACGTCAAAACGTATTACGTTATATGGTATTACGTCAAAACGTATTACGTTATATGGTATAACGTTTTTAACGTATTACGTTATATGGTATTACGTCAAAACGTATTACGTTATATGGTATAACGTTTTTAACGTATTACGTTATATGGTATTACGTCAAAACGTATTACGTTATATGGTATTACGTCAAAACGTATTACGTTATATGGTATAACGTTTTTAACGTATTACGTTATATGGTATTACGTCATATGGTATAACGTTATAACGTATTACGTTATATGGTATCACGTTATAACGTATTACGTTATATGGTATTACCTCACAACGTATTACGTTATATGGAATAACGTTATAACGTATTACGTTATATGGTATAACGTTATAACGTATTACCTTATATGGTATAACGTCATATGGTATAACGTTATAACGTATTACCTTATATGGTATGACGTCATATGGTATAACGTTATAACGTATTACGTTATATGGTACTACGTCAAAACGTATTACGTTATATGGTATAACGTTTTTAACGTATTACGTTATATGGTATTACGTTATATGGTATAACGTTATAACGTATTACGATATATGGTATAACGTTATAACGTATTACGTTATATGGTATAACGTTATAACGTATTACGTTATATGGTATAACGTTATGTGGTATAACGTTATAACCTATTACCTTATATGGTATTACGTCAAATGGTAACACGTTATAACGTATTACGTTATATGGTATCACGTTATAACGTATTACGTTATATGGTATTATGTCACAACGTATTACGTTATATGGTATAACGTTATAACGTATTACGTTATATGGTATAACGTTATAACGTATCACCTTATATGTTATAACGTCATATGGTATAACGTTATAACTTATTACGTTATATGGTATTACGTCAAAACGTATTACGTTATATGGTATAACGTTTTTAACGTATTGCGTTATATGGTATTACGTCATAACGTAACACGTTATATGGTATAACGTTATAACGTATTACGTTATATGGTATAACGTTATAACGTATTACGTTATATGGTATAACGTTATGTGGTATAACGTTATAACGTATTACCTTATATGGTATTACGTCATATGGTATAACGTTATAACGTATTACGTTATATGGTATCACGTTATAACGTATTACGTTATATGGTATTACCTCACAACGTATTACGTTATATGGAATAACGTTATAACGTATTACGTTATATGGTATAACGTTATAACGTATTACCTTATATGGTATAACGTCATATGGTATAACGTTATATGGTATAACGTTATGTGGTATAACGTTATAACGTATTACCTTATATGGTATTACGTCAAATGGTATAACGTTATAACGTATTACGTTATATGGTATCACGTTATAACGTATTACGTTATATGGTATCACGTTATAACGTATTACGTTATATGGTATTATGTCACAACGTATTACGTTATATGGTATAACGTTATAACGTATTACGATATATGGTATATCGTTATAACGTATTACGTTATATGGTATAACGTTATAACGTATTACGTTATATGGTATCACGTTATAACGTATTACGTTATATGGTATTATGTCACAACGTATTACGTTATATGGTATAACGTTATAACGTATTACGTTATATGGTATTACGTTATAACGTACTACCTTATATGGAATAACGTTATAACGTATTACGTTATATGGTATTACGTCATAACGTAACACGTTATATGGTATAACGTTATAACGTATTACGTTATATTGTATTACGTCATAACGTATTACGTTATATGGTATAACGTTATAACCTTTTACCTTATATGGTATAACGTTATAACGTATTACGTTATATGGTATAACGTTATAACGTATTACGATATATGGTATAACGTTATAACGTATTACGTTATATGGTATTTCGTCAAAACGTATTACGTTATATGGTATAACGTTTTTAACGTATTACGTTATATGGTATTACGTCAAAACGTATTACGTTATATGGTATAACGTTTTTAACGTATTACGTTATATGGTATTACGTCAAAACGTATTACGTTATATGGTATTACGTCAAAACGTATTACGTTATATGGTATAACGTTTTTAACGTATTACGTTATATGGTATTACGTCAAAACGTATTACGTTATATGGTATAACGTTTTTAACGTATTACGTTATATGGTATTACGTCAAAACGTATTACGTTATATGGTATTACGTCAAAACGTATTACGTTATATGGTATAACGTTTTTAACGTATTACGTTATATGGTATTACGTCATATGGTATAACGTTATAACGTATTACGTTATATGGTATCACGTTATAACGTATTACGTTATATGGTATTACCTCACAACGTATTACGTTATATGGAATAACGTTATAACGTATTACGTTATATGGTATAACGTTATAACGTATTACCTTATATGGTATAACGTCATATGGTATAACGTTATAACGTATTACCTTATATGGTATGACGTCATATGGTATAACGTTATAACGTATTACGTTATATGGTACTACGTCAAAACGTATTACGTTATATGGTATAACGTTTTTAACGTATTACGTTATATGGTATTACGTTATATGGTATAACGTTATAACGTATTACGATATATGGTATAACGTTATAACGTATTACGTTATATGGTATAACGTTATAACGTATTACGTTATATGGTATAACGTTATGTGGTATAACGTTATAACCTATTACCTTATATGGTATTACGTCAAATGGTAACACGTTATAACGTATTACGTTATATGGTATCACGTTATAACGTATTACGTTATATGGTATTATGTCACAACGTATTACGTTATATGGTATAACGTTATAACGTATTACGTTATATGGTATAACGTTATAACGTATCACCTTATATGTTATAACGTCATATGGTATAACGTTATAACTTATTACGTTATATGGTATTACGTCAAAACGTATTACGTTATATGGTATAACGTTTTTAACGTATTGCGTTATATGGTATTACGTCATAACGTAACACGTTATATGGTATAACGTTATAACGTATTACGTTATATGGTATAACGTTATAACGTATTACGTTATATGGTATAACGTTATGTGGTATAACGTTATAACGTATTACCTTATATGGTATTACGTCATATGGTATAACGTTATAACGTATTACGTTATATGGTATCACGTTATAACGTATTACGTTATATGGTATTACCTCACAACGTATTACGTTATATGGAATAACGTTATAACGTATTACGTTATATGGTATAACGTTATAACGTATTACCTTATATGGTATAACGTCATATGGTATAACGTTATAACGTATTACGTTATATGGTATAACGTTATAACGTATTACGTTATATGGTATAACGTTATGTGGTATAACGTTATAACGTATTACCTTATATGGTATTACGTCATATGGTATAACGTTATAACGTATTACGTTATATGGTATCACGTTATAACGTATTACGTTATATGGTATTATGTCACAACGTATTACGTTATATGGTATAACGTTATAACGTATTACGTTATATGGTATCACGTTATAACGTATTACGTTATATGGTATTATGTCACAACGTATTACGTTATATGGTATAACGTTATAACGTATTACGTTATATGGTATAACGTTATAACGTATCACCTTATATGTTATAACGTCATATGGTATAACGTTATAACTTATTACGTTATATGGTATTACGTCAAAACGTATTACGTTATATGGTATAACGTTTTTAACGTATTGCGTTATATGGTATTACGTCATAACGTAACACGTTATATGGTATAACGTTATAACGTATTACGTTATATGGTATAACGTTATAACGTATTACGTTATATGGTATAACGTTATGTGGTATAACGTTATAACGTATTACCTTATATGGTATTACGTCATATGGTATAACGTTATAACGTATTACGTTATATGGTATCACGTTATAACGTATTACGTTATATGGTATTACCTCACAACGTATTACGTTATATGGAATAACGTTATAACGTATTACGTTATATGGTATAACGTTATAACGTATTACCTTATATGGTATAACGTCATATGGTATAACGTTATAACGTATTACGTTATATGGTATAACGTTATAACGTATTACGTTATATGGTATAACGTTATGTGGTATAACGTTATAACGTATTACCTTATATGGTATTACGTCATATGGTATAACGTTATAACGTATTACGTTATATGGTATCACGTTATAACGTATTACGTTATATGGTATTATGTCACAACGTATTACGTTATATGGTATAACGTTATAACGTATTACGTTATATGGTATAACGTTATAACGTATCACCTTATATGGTATAACGTCATATGGTATTACGTTATAACGTATTACGTTATATGGTATAACGTTATAACGTATTACGTTATATGGTATAACGTTATAACGTATTACGATATATGGTATAACGTTATAACGTATTACGTTATATGGTATAACGTTATAACGTATTTCGTTATATGGTATAACGTTATGTGGTATAACGTTATAACGTATTACCTTATATGGTATTACGTCATATGGTATAACGTTATAACGTATTACGTTATATGGTATCACGTTATAACGTATTACGTTATATGGTATTACCTCACAACGTATTACGTTATATGGTATAACGTTATAACGTATTACGTTATATGGTATTACGTCAAAACGTATTACGTTATATGGTATAACGTTTTTAACGTATTACGTTATATGGTATTACGTCAAAACGTATTACGTTATATGGTATAACGTTTTTAACGTATTACGTTATATGGTATTACGTCAAAACGTATTACGTTATATGGTATTACGTCAAAACGTATTACGTTATATGGTATAACGTTTTTAACGTATTACGTTATATGGTATTACCTCACAACGTATTACGTTATATGGTATAACGTTATAACGTATTACCTTATATGGTATTACGTCATATGGTATAACGTTATAACGTATTACGTTATATGGTATCACGTTATAACGTATTACGATATATGGTATAACGTTATAACGTATTACGTTATATGGTATTACGTTATAACGTATTACGTTATATGGTATAACGTTATAACGTATTACGATATATGGTATAACGTTATAACGTATTACGTTATATGGTATCACGTTATAACGTATTACGTTATATGGTATTATGTCACAACGTATTACGTTATATGGTATAACGTTATAACGTATTACGTTATATGGTATTACGTTATAGCGTATTACGTTATATGGTATAACGTTATAACGTATTACGTTATATGGTATTACGTCATAACGTAACACGTTATATGGTATAGCGTTATAACGTATTACGTTATATTGTATTACGTCATAACGTATTACGTTATATGGTATAACGTTATAACGTTTTACCTTATATGGTATAACGTTATAACGTATTACGATATATGGTATAACGTTATAACGTATTACGTTATATGGTATAACGTTATAACGTATTACGTTATATGGTATAACGTTATGTGGTATAACGTTATATGGTATAACGTTATAACGTATTACGTTATATGGTATAACGTTATAACGCATTACGTTATATGGTATTACGTCATAACGTAACACGTTATATGGTATAACGTTATAACGTATTACGTTATATTGTATTACGTCATAACGTATTACGTTATATGGTATAACGTTATAACGTATTACATTATATAGTATAACGTCATATTGTATAACGTCGTAACGTATTACGTTATATGGTATTACGTTATAACGTATTACGTTATATGGTATAACGTTATAACGTATTACGTTATATGGTATTACGTTATAACGTATTACGTTATATGGTATAACGTTATAACGTATTACGTTATATGGTATTACGTCAAGACGCATTACGTTATATGGTATAACGTTTTTAACGTATTACGTTATATGGTATTACGTTATAACGTATTACGTTATATGGTATAACGTTATAACGTATTACGATATATGGTATAACGTTATAACGTATTACGTTATATGGTATAACGTTATAACGTATTACGTTATATGGTATAACGTTATAACGCATTACGTTATATGGTATTACGTCATAACGTAACACGTTATATGGTATAACGTTATAACGTATTACGTTATATTGTATTACGTCATAACGTATTACGTTATATGGTATAACGTTATAACGTATTACGTTATATGGTATTACGTTATAACGTATTACGTTATATGGTATAACGTTATAACGTATTACGTTATATGGTATTACGTCATAACGTAACACGTTATATGGTATAACGTTATAACGTATTACGTTATATTGTATTACGTCATAACGTATTACGTTATATGGTATAACGTTATAACGTTTTACCTTATATGGTATAACGTTATAACGTATTACGTTATATGGTATAACGTTATAACGTATTACGATGTATGGTATAACGTTATAACGTATTACGTTATATGGTATAACGTTATAACGTATTACGTTATATGGTATAACGTCATATGGTATAACGTTATAACGTATTACGTTATATGGTATTACGTTATAACGTATTACGTTATATGGTATAACGTTATAACGTATTACGTTATATGGTATTACGTCATAACGTAACACGTTATATGGTATAACGTTATAACGTATTACGTTATATTGTATTACGTCATAACGTATTACGTTATATGGTATAACGTTATAACGTTTTACTTTATATGGTATAACGTTATAACGTATTACGTTATATGGTATAACGTTATAACGTATTACGATATATGGTATAACGTTATAACGTATTACGATATATGGTATAACGTTATAACGTATTACGTTATATGGTATAACGTTATAACGTATTACGTTATATGGTATAACGTTATGTGGTATAACGTTATAACCTATTACCTTATATGGTATTACGTCAAATGGTAACACGTTATAACGTATTACGTTATATGGTATCACGTTATAACGTATTACGTTATATGGTATTATGTCACAACGTATTACGTTATATGGTATAACGTTATAACGTATTACGTTATATGGTATAACGTTATAACGTATCACCTTATATGTTATAACGTCATATGGTATAACGTTATAACTTATTACGTTATATGGTATTACGTCAAAACGTATTACGTTATATGGTATAACGTTTTTAACGTATTGCGTTATATGGTATTACGTCATAACGTAACACGTTATATGGTATAACGTTATAACGTATTACGTTATATGGTATAACGTTATAACGTATTACGTTATATGGTATAACGTTATGTGGTATAACGTTATAACGTATTACCTTATATGGTATTACGTCATATGGTATAACGTTATAACGTATTACGTTATATGGTATCACGTTATAACGTATTACGTTATATGGTATTACCTCACAACGTATTACGTTATATGGAATAACGTTATAACGTATTTCGTTATATGGTATAACGTTATAACGTATTACCTTATATGGTATAACGTCATATGGTATAACGTTATAACGTATTACGTTATATGGTATAACGTTATAACGTATTACGTTATATGGTATAACGTTATGTGGTATAACGTTATAACGTATTACCTTATATGGTATTACGTCATATGGTATAACGTTATAACGTATTACGTTATATGGTATCACGTTATAACGTATTACGTTATATGGTATTATGTCACAACGTATTACGTTATATGGTATAACGTTATAACGTATTACGTTATATGGTATAACGTTATAACGTATCACCTTATATGGTATAACGTCATATGGTATTACGTTATAACGTATTACGTTATATGGTATAACGTTATAACGTATTACGTTATATGGTATAACGTTATAACGTATTACGATATATGGTATAACGTTATAACGTATTACGTTATATGGTATAACGTTATAACGTATCACCTTATATGGTATAACGTCATATGGTATTACGTTATAACGTATTACGTTATATGGTATAACGTTATAACGTATTTCGTTATATGGTATAACGTTATGTGGTATAACGTTATAACGTATTACCTTATATGGTATTACGTCATATGGTATAACGTTATAACGTATTACGTTATATGGTATCACGTTATAACGTATTACGTTATATGGTATTACCTCACAACGTATTACGTTATATGGTATAACGTTATAACGTATTACGTTATATGGTATTACGTCAAAACGTATTACGTTATATGGTATAACTTTTTTAACGTATTACGTTATATGGTATTACGTCAAAACGTATTACGTTATATGGTATAACGTTTTTAACGTATTACGTTATATGGTATTACGTCAAAACGTATTACGTTATATGGTATTACGTCAAAACGTATTACGTTATATGGTATAACGTTTTTAACGTATTACGTTATATGGTATTACGTTATAACGTATTACGATATATGGTATAACGTTATAACGTATTACGTTATATGGTATTACGTTATAACGTATTACGTTATATGGTATAACGTTATAACGTATTACGATATATGGTATAACGTTATAACGTATTACGTTATATGGTATCACGTTATAACGTATTACGTTATATGGTATTATGTCACAACGTATTACGTTATATGGTATAACGTTATAACGTATTACGTTATATGGTATTACGTTATAGCGTATTACGTTATATGGTATAACGTTATAACGTATTACGTTATATGGTATAGCGTTATAACGTATTACCTTATATGGTATAACGTCATATGGTATAACGTTATAACGTATTACGTTATATGGTATAACGTTATAACGTATTACGTTATATGGTATAACGTTATGTGGTATAACGTTATAACGTATTACCTTATATGGTATTACGTCATATGGTATAACGTTATAACGTATTACGTTATATGGTATCACGTTATAACGTATTACGATATATGGTATAACGTTATAACGTATTACGTTATATGGTATTACGTTATAACGTATTACGTTATATGGTATAACGTTATAACGTATTACGATATATGGTATAACGTTATAACGTATTACGTTATATGGTATCACGTTATAACGTATTACGTTATATGGTATTATGTCACAACGTATTACGTTATATGGTATAACGTTATAACGTATTACGTTATATGGTATTACGTTATAGCGTATTACGTTATATGGTATAACGTTATAACGTATTACGTTATATGGTATTACGTCATAACGTAACACGTTATATGGTATAGCGTTATAACGTATTACGTTATATTGTATTACGTCATAACGTATTACGTTATATGGTATAACGTTATAACGTATTACGATGTATGGTATAACGTTATAACGTATTACGTTATATGGTATAACGTTATAACGTATTACGTTATATGGTATAACGTCATATGGTATAACGTTATAACGTATTACGTTATATGGTATTACGTTATAACGTATTACGTTATATGGTATAACGTTATAACGTATTACGTTATATGGTATTACGTCATAACGTAACACGTTATATGGTATAACGTTATAACGTATTACGTTATATTGTATTACGTCATAACGTATTACGTTATATGGTATAACGTTATAACGTTTTACTTTATATGGTATAACGTTATAACGTATTACGTTATATGGTATAACGTTATAACGTATTACGATATATGGTATAACGTTATAACGTATTACGATATATGGTATAACGTTATAACGTATTACGTTATATGGTATAACGTTATAACGTATTACGTTATATGGTATAACGTTATGTGGTATAACGTTATAACGTATTACCTTATATGGTATTACGTCAAATGGTATAACGTTATAACGTATTACGTTATATGGTATCACGTTATAACGTATTACGTTATATGGTATTATGTCACAACGTATTACGTTATATGGTATAACGTTATAACGTATTACGTTATATGGTATAACGTTATAGCGTATCACCTTATATGTTATAACGTCATATGGTATCACGTTATAACGTATTACGTTATATGGTATTACCTCACAACGTATTACGTTATATGGTATAACGTTATAACGTACTACGTTATATGGTATTACGTCAAAACGTATTACGTTATATGGTATAACGTTTTTAACGTATTACGTTATATGGTATTACGTCAAAACGTATTACGTTATATGGTATTACGTCAAAACGTATTACGTTATATGGTATTACCTCACAACGTATTACGTTATATGGTATTACGTCAAAACGTATTACGTTATATGGTATTACGTCAAAACGTATTACGTTATATGGTATAACGTTTTTAACGTATTACGTTATATGGTATTACGTCATATGGTATAACGTTATAACGTATTACGTTATATGGTATCACGTTATAACGTATTACGTTATGTGGTATTACCTCACAACGTATTACGTTATATGGAATAACGTTATAACGTATTACGTTATATGGTATAACGTTATAACGTATTACCTTATATGGTATAACGTCATATGGTATAACGTTATAACGTATTACCTTATATGGTATGACGTCATATGGTATAACGTTATAACGTATTACGTTATATGGTACTACGTCAAAACGTATTACGTTATATGGTATAACGTTTTTAACGTATTACGTTATATGGTATTACGTTATAACGTATTACGTTATATGGTATTATGTCACAACGTATTACGTTATATGGTATAACGTTATAACGTATTACGTTATATGGTATAACGTTATAACGTATCACCTTATATGGTATAACGTCATATGGTATTACGTTATAACGTATTACGTTATATGGTATTACGTTATAACGTATTACGTTATATGGTATTATGTCACAACGTATTACGTTATATGGTATAACGTTATAACGTATTACGTTATATGGTATAACGTTATAACGTATCACCTTATATGGTATAACGTCATATGGTATTACGTTATAACGTATTACGTTATATGGTATAACGTTATAACGTATTACGTTATATGGTATAACGTTATAACGTATTACGATATATGGTATAACGTTATAACGTATTACGTTATATGGTATAACGTTATAACGTATTTCGTTATATGGTATAACGTTATGTGGTATAACGTTATAACGTATTACCTTATATGGTATTACGTCATATGGTATAACGTTATAACGTATTACGTTATATGGTATCACGTTATAACGTATTACGTTATATGGTATTACCTCACAACGTATTACGTTATATGGTATAACGTTATAACGTATTACGTTATATGGTATTACGTCAAAACGTATTACGTTATATGGTATAACGTTTTTAACGTATTACGTTATATGGTATTACGTCAAAACGTATTACGTTATATGGTATAACGTTTTTAACGTATTACGTTATATGGTATTACGTCAAAACGTATTACGTTATATGGTATTACGTCAAAACGTATTACGTTATATGGTATAACGTTTTTAACGTATTACGTTATATGGTATTACCTCACAACGTATTACGTTATATGGTATAACGTTATAACGTATTACCTTATATGGTATTACGTCATATGGTATAACGTTATAACGTATTACGTTATATGGTATCACGTTATAACGTATTACGATATATGGTATAACGTTATAACGTATTACGTTATATGGTATTACGTTATAACGTATTACGTTATATGGTATAACGTTATAACGTATTACGATATATGGTATAACGTTATAACGTATTACGTTATATGGTATCACGTTATAACGTATTACGTTATATGGTATTATGTCACAACGTATTACGTTATATGGTATAACGTTATAACGTATTACGTTATATGGTATTACGTTATAGCGTATTACGTTATATGGTATAACGTTATAACGTATTACGTTATATGGTATTACGTCATAACGTAACACGTTATATGGTATAGCGTTATAACGTATTACGTTATATTGTATTACGTCATAACGTATTACGTTATATGGTATAACGTTATAACGTATTACGATGTATGGTATAACGTTATAACGTATTACGTTATATGGTATAACGTTATAACGTATTACGTTATATGGTATAACGTCATATGGTATAACGTTATAACGTATTACGTTATATGGTATTACGTTATAACGTATTACGTTATATGGTATAACGTTATAACGTATTACGTTATATGGTATTACGTCATAACGTAACACGTTATATGGTATAACGTTATAACGTATTACGTTATATTGTATTACGTCATAACGTATTACGTTATATGGTATAACGTTATAACGTTTTACTTTATATGGTATAACGTTATAACGTATTACGTTATATGGTATAACGTTATAACGTATTACGATATATGGTATAACGTTATAACGTATTACGATATATGGTATAACGTTATAACGTATTACGTTATATGGTATAACGTTATAACGTATTACGTTATATGGTATAACGTTATGTGGTATAACGTTATAACGTATTACCTTATATGGTATTACGTCAAATGGTATAACGTTATAACGTATTACGTTATATGGTATCACGTTATAACGTATTACGTTATATGGTATTATGTCACAACGTATTACGTTATATGGTATAACGTTATAACGTATTACGTTATATGGTATAACGTTATAGCGTATCACCTTATATGTTATAACGTCATATGGTATCACGTTATAACGTATTACGTTATATGGTATTACCTCACAACGTATTACGTTATATGGTATAACGTTATAACGTACTACGTTATATGGTATTACGTCAAAACGTATTAAGTTATATGGTATAACGTTTTTAACGTATTACGTTATATGGTATTACGTCAAAACGTATTACGTTATATGGTATTACGTCAAAACGTATTACGTTATATGGTATTACCTCACAACGTATTACGTTATATGGTATTACGTCAAAACGTATTACGTTATATGGTATTACGTCAAAACGTATTACGTTATATGGTATAACGTTTTTAACGTATTACGTTATATGGTATTACGTCATATGGTATAACGTTATAACGTATTACGTTATATGGTATCACGTTATAACGTATTACGTTATGTGGTATTACCTCACAACGTATTACGTTATATGGAATAACGTTATAACGTATTACGTTATATGGTATAACGTTATAACGTATTACGTTATATGGTATTATGTCACAACGTATTACGTTATATGGTATAACGTTATAACGTATTACGTTATATGGTATAACGTTATAACGTATCACCTTATATGTTATAACGTCATATGGTATAACGTTATAACTTATTACGTTATATGGTATTACGTCAAAACGTATTACGTTATATGGTATAACGTTTTTAACGTATTGCGTTATATGGTATTACGTCATAACGTAACACGTTATATGGTATAACGTTATAACGTATTACGTTATATGGTATAACGTTATAACGTATTACGTTATATGGTATAACGTTATGTGGTATAACGTTATAACGTATTACCTTATATGGTATTACGTCATATGGTATAACGTTATAACGTATTACGTTATATGGTATCACGTTATAACGTATTACGTTATATGGTATTACCTCACAACGTATTACGTTATATGGAATAACGTTATAACGTATTTCGTTATATGGTATAACGTTATAACGTATTACCTTATATGGTATAACGTCATATGGTATAACGTTATAACGTATTACGTTATATGGTATAACGTTATAACGTATTACGTTATATGGTATAACGTTATGTGGTATAACGTTATAACGTATTACCTTATATGGTATTACGTCATATGGTATAACGTTATAACGTATTACGTTATATGGTATCACGTTATAACGTATTACGTTATATGGTATTATGTCACAACGTATTACGTTATATGGTATAACGTTATAACGTATTACGTTATATGGTATAACGTTATAACGTATCACCTTATATGGTATAACGTCATATGGTATTACGTTATAACGTATTACGTTATATGGTATAACGTTATAACGTATTACGTTATATGGTATAACGTTATAACGTATTACGATATATGGTATAACGTTATAACGTATTACGTTATATGGTATAACGTTATAACGTATTTCGTTATATGGTATAACGTTATGTGGTATAACGTTATAACGTATTACCTTATATGGTATTACGTCATATGGTATAACGTTATAACGTATTACGTTATATGGTATCACGTTATAACGTATTACGTTATATGGTATTACCTCACAACGTATTACGTTATATGGTATAACGTTATAACGTATTACGTTATATGGTATTACGTCAAAACGTATTACGTTATATGGTATAACGTTTTTAACGTATTACGTTATATGGTATTACGTCAAAACGTATTACGTTATATGGTATAACGTTTTTAACGTATTACGTTATATGGTATTACGTCAAAACGTATTACGTTATATGGTATTACGTCAAAACGTATTACGTTATATGGTATAACGTTTTTAACGTATTACGTTATATGGTATTACGTTATAACGTATTACGATATATGGTATAACGTTATAACGTATTACGTTATATGGTATTACGTTATAACGTATTACGTTATATGGTATAACGTTATAACGTATTACGATATATGGTATAACGTTATAACGTATTACGTTATATGGTATCACGTTATAACGTATTACGTTATATGGTATTATGTCACAACGTATTACGTTATATGGTATAACGTTATAACGTATTACGTTATATGGTATTACGTTATAGCGTATTACGTTATATGGTATAACGTTATAACGTATTACGTTATATGGTATTACGTCATAACGTAACACGTTATATGGTATAGCGTTATAACGTATTACGTTATATTGTATTACGTCATAACGTATTACGTTATATGGTATAACGTTATAACGTTTTACCTTATATGGTATAACGTTATAACGTATTACGATATATGGTATAACGTTATAACGTATTACGTTATATGGTATAACGTTATAACGTATTACGTTATATGGTATAACGTTATGTGGTATAACGTTATAACGTATTACCTTATATGGTATTACGTCATATGGTATAACGTTATAACGTATTACGTTATATGGTATCACGTTATAACGTATTACGTTATATGGTATTACGTCACAACGTATTACGTTATATGGAATAACGTTATAACGTATTACGTTATATGGTATAACGTTATAACGTATTACATTATATAGTATAACGTCATATTGTATAACGTCGTAACGTATTACGTTATATGGTATTACGTTATAACGTATTACGTTATATGGTATAACGTTATAACGTATTACGTTATATGGTATTACGTTATAACGTATTACGTTATATGGTATAACGTTATAACGTATTACGTTATATGGTATTACGTCAAGACGCATTACGTTATATGGTATAACGTTTTTAACGTATTACGTTATATGGTATTACGTTATAACGTATTACGTTATATGGTATAACGTTATAACGTATTACGATATATGGTATAACGTTATAACGTATTACGTTATATGGTATAACGTTATAACGTATTACGTTATATGGTATAACGTTATAACGCATTACGTTATATGGTATTACGTCATAACGTAACACGTTATATGGTATAACGTTATAACGTATTACGTTATATTGTATTACGTCATAACGTATTACGTTATATGGTATAACGTTATAACGTATTACGTTATATGGTATTACGTTATAACGTATTACGTTATATGGTATAACGTTATAACGTATTACGTTATATGGTATTACGTCATAACGTAACACGTTATATGGTATAACGTTATAACGTATTACGTTATATTGTATTACGTCATAACGTATTACGTTATATGGTATAACGTTATAACGTTTTACCTTATATGGTATAACGTTATAACGTATTACGTTATATGGTATAACGTTATAACGTATTACGATGTATGGTATAACGTTATAACGTATTACGTTATATGGTATAACGTTATAACGTATTACGTTATATGGTATAACGTCATATGGTATAACGTTATAACGTATTACGTTATATGGTATTACGTTATAACGTATTACGTTATATGGTATAACGTTATAACGTATTACGTTATATGATATTACGTTATAACGTATTACGTTATATGGTATAACGTTATAACGTATTACGTTATATGGTATTACGTCATAACGTAACACGTTATATGGTATAACGTTATAACGTATTACGTTATATTGTATTACGTCATAACGTATTACGTTATATGGTATAACGTTATAACGTTTTACCTTATATGGTATAACGTTATAACGTATTGCGTTATATGGTATAACGTTATAACGTATTACGATATATGGTATAACGTTATAACGTATTACGTTATATGGTATAACGTTATAACGTATTACGTTATATGGTATAACGTTATGTGGTATAACGTTATAACGTATTACCTTATATGGTATTACGTCATATGGTATAACGTTATAACGTATTACGTTATATGGTATCACGTTATAACGTATTACGTTATATGGTATTACCTCACAACGTATTACGTTATATGGAATAACGTTATAACGTATTACGTTATATGGTATAACGTTATAACGTATTACCTTATATGGTATAACGTCATATGGTATAACGTTATAACGTATTACGTTATATTGTATTACGTTATAACGTATTACGTTATATGGTATAACGTTATAACGTATTACGTTATATGGTATTACGTTATAACGTATTACGTTATATGGTATAACGTTATAACGTATTACGTTATATGGTATTACGTCAAAACGTAAGACGTTATATGGTATAACGTTTTTAACGTATTACGTTATATGGTATTACGTCAAAACGTATTACGTTATATGGTATTACGTCAAAACGTATTACGTTATATGGTATAACGTTTTTAACGTATTACGTTATATGGTATTACGTTATAACGTATTACGTTATATGGTATAACGTTATAACGTATTACGATATATGGTATAACGTTATAACGTATTACGTTATATGGTATAACGTTATAACGTATTACGTTATATGGTATAACGTTATGTGGTATAACGTTATAACGTATTACCTTATATGGTATTACGTCATATGGTATAACGTTATAACGTATTACGTTATATGGTATCACGTTATAACGTATTACGTTATATGGTATTACCTCACAACGTATTACGTTATATGGTATAACGTTATAACGTATTACGTTATATGGTATTACGTTATAACGTATTACGTTATATGGTATAACGTTATAACGTATTACGTTATATGGTATAACGTTATGTGGTATAACGTTATAACGTATTACCTTATATGGTATTACGTAATATGGTATAACGTTATAACGTATTACGTTATATGGTATCACGTTATAACGTATTACGTTATATGGTATTATGTCACAACGTATTACGTTATATGGTATAACGTTATAACGTATTACGTTATATGGTATAACGTCATAACGTATCACCTTATATGTTATAACGTCATATGGTATAACGTTATAACGTATTACGTTATATGGTATCACGTTATAACGTATTACGTTATATGGTATTATGTCACAACGTATTACGTTATATGGTATAACGTTATAACGTATTACGTTATATGGTATTACGTTATAACGTATTACGTTATATGGTATAACGTAATAACGTATTACGTTATATGGTATTACGTCATAACGTAACACGTTATATGGTATAACGTTATAACGTATTACGTTATATTGTATTACGTCATAACGTATTACGTTATATGGTATAACGTTATAACGTTTTACTTTATATGGTATAACGTTATAACGTATTACGTTATATGGTATAACGTTATAACGTATTACGATATATGGTATAACGTTATAACGTATTACGATATATGGTATAACGTTATAACGTATTACGTTATATGGTATAACGTTATAACGTATTACGTTATATGGTATAACGTTATGTGGTATAACGTTATAACGTATTACCTTATATGGTATTACGTCAAATGGTATAACGTTATAACGTATTACGTTATATGGTATCACGTTATAACGTATTACGTTATATGGTATTATGTCACAACGTATTACGTTATATGGTATAACGTTATAACGTATTACGTTATATGGTATAACGTTATAGCGTATCACCTTATATGTTATAACGTCATATGGTATCACGTTATAACGTATTACGTTATATGGTATTACCTCACAACGTATTACGTTATATGGTATAACGTTATAACGTACTACGTTATATGGTATTACGTCAAAACGTATTACGTTATATGGTATAACGTTTTTAACGTATTACGTTATATGGTATTACGTCAAAACGTATTACGTTATATGGTATTACGTCAAAACGTATTACGTTATATGGTATTACCTCACAACGTATTACGTTATATGGTATAACGTTATAACGTATTACGTTATATGGTATTACGTTATAACGTATTACGTTATATGGTATAACGTTATAACGTATTACGTTATATGGTATAACGTTATGTGGTATAACGTTATAACGTATTACCTTATATGGTATTACGTCATATGGTATAACGTTATAACGTATTACGTTATATGGTATCACGTTATAACGTATTACGTTATATGGTATTACCTCACAACGTATCACGTTATATGGAATAACGTTATAACGTATTACGTTATATGGTATATCGTTATAACGTATTACCTTATATGGTATAACGTCATATGGTATAACGTTATAACGTATTACGTTATATGGTATTACGTTATAACGTATTACGTTA
The DNA here is from genome assembly GCF_024542735.1 of Bombus huntii. Lineage (NCBI taxonomy): Eukaryota > Metazoa > Arthropoda > Insecta > Hymenoptera > Apidae > Bombus > Bombus huntii. Next base: position 19,193,637 of record NC_066238.1, read on the forward strand.
TATGGTATAACGTTATAACGTATTACGTTATATGGTATTACGTTATAACGTATTACGTTATATGGTACAACGTTATAACGTATTACGTTATATGGTATTACGTTATAACGTATTACGTTATATGGTATAACGTTATAACGTATTACGTTATATGGTATTACGTTATAACGTATTACGTTATATGGTATAACGTTATAACGTATTACGTTATATGGTATAACGTTATGTGGTATAACGTTATAACGTATTACCTTATATGGTATTACGTCATATGGTATAACGTTATAACGTATTACGTTATATGGTATCACGTTATAACGTATTACGTTATATGGTATTATGTCACAACGTATTACGTTATATGGTATAACGTTATAACGTATTACGTTATATGGTATTACGTTATAGCGTATTACGTTATATGGTATAACGTTATAACGTATTACGTTATATGGTATTACGTCATAACGTAACACGTTATATGGTATAACGTTATAACGTATTACGTTATATTGTATTACGTCATAACGTATTACGTTATATGTTATAACGTTATAACGTTTTACCTTATATGGTATAACGTTATAACGTATTACGTTATATGGTATAACGTTATAACGTATTACGATATATGGTATAACGTTATAACGTATTACGTTATATGGTATAACGTTATAACGTATTACGTTATATGGTATAACGTTATGTGGTATAACGTTATAACGTATTACCTTATATGGTATTACGTCATATGGTATAACGTTATAACGTATTACGTTATATGGTATCACGTTATAACGTATTACGTTATATGGTATTACCTCACAACGTATTACGTTATATGGAATAACGTTATAACGTATTACGTTATATGGTATAACGTTATAACGTATTACCTTATAAGGTATAACGTCATATGGTATAACGTTATAACGTATTACGTTATATGGTATTACGTTATAACGTATTACGTTATATGGTATAACGTTATAACGTATTACGTTATATGGTATTACGTTATAACGTATTACGTTATATGGTATAACGTTATAACGTATTACGTTATATGGTATTACGTCATAACGTAACACGTTATATGGTATAACGTTATAACGTATTACGTTATATTGTATTACGTCATAACGTATTACGTTATATGGTATAACGTTATAACGTTTTACCTTATATGGTATAACGTTATAACGTATTGCGTTATATGGTATAACGTTATAACGTATTACGATATATGGTATAACGTTATAACGTATTACGTTATATGGTATAACGTTATAACGTATTACGTTATATGGTATAACGTTATGTGGTATAACGTTATAACGTATTACCTTATATGTTATTACGTCATATGGTATAACGTTATAACGTATTACGTTATATGGTATCACGTTATAACGTATTACGTTATATGGTATTACCTCACAACGTATTACGTTATATGGTATAACGTTATGTGGTATAACGTTATAACGTATTACCTTATATGGTATTACGTCATATGGTATAACGTTATAACGTATTACGTTATATGGTATCACGTTATAACGTATTACGTTATATGGTATTATGTCACAACGTATTACGTTATATGGTATAACGTTATAACGTATTACGTTATATGGTATAACGTTATAACGTATCACCTTATATGTTATAACGTCATATGGTATAACGTTATAACGTATTACGTTATATGGTATTACGTCAAAACGTATTACGTTATATGGTATAACGTTTTTAACGTATTGCGTTATATGGTATTACGTCATAACGTAACACGTTATATGGTATAACGTTATAACGTATTACGTTATATGGTATAACGTTATAACGTATTACGTTATATGGTATAACGTTATGTGGTATAACGTTATAACGTATTACCTTATATGGTATTACGTCATATGGTATAACGTTATAACGTATTACCTTATATGGTATAACGTCATATGGTATAACGTCGTTACGTATTACGTTATATGGTATAACGTTATAACGTATTACGTTATATGGTATAACGTTATAACGTATTACGTTATATGGTATTACGTCAAAACGTATTACGTTATATGGTATAACGTTTTTAACGAATTACGTTATATGGTATTACGTTATAACGTATTACGTTATATGGTATAACGTTATAACGTATTACGATATATGGTATAACGTTATAACGTATTACGTTATATGGTATAACGTTATAACGTATTACGTTATATGGTATAACGTTATGTGGTATAACGTTATAACGTATTACCTTATATGGTATTAAGTCATATGGTATAACGTTATAACGTATTACGTTATATGGTATCACGTTATAACGTATTACGTTATATGGTATAACGTTATAACGTATTACGTTATATGGTATAACGTTATGTGGTATAACGTTATAACGTATTACCTTATATGGTATTACGTCATATGGTATAACGTTATAACGTATTACGTTATATGGTATTACGTTATAACGTATTACGTTATATGGTATAACGTTATAACGTATTACGTTATATGGTATAACGTTATAACGTATTACGTTATATGGTATAACGTTATAACGTATTACGTTATATGGTATTACGTTATAACGTATTACGTTATATGGTATAACGTTATAACGTATTACGTTATATGGTATTACGTCATAACGTAACACGTTATATGGTATAACGTTATAACGTATTGCGTTATATTGTATTACGTCATAACGTATTACGTTATATGGTATAACGTTATAACGTTTTACCTTATATGGTATAACGTTATAACGTATTACGTTATATGGTATAACGTTATAACGTATTACGATATATGGTATAACGTTATAACGTATTACGTTATATGGTATAACGTTATAACGTATTACGTTATATGGTATAACGTTATGTGGTATAACGTTATAACGTATTACGTTATATGGTATAACGTTATGTGGTATAACGTTATAACGTATTACCTTATATGGTATTACGTCATATGGTGTAACGTTATAACGTATTACGTTATATGGTATCACGTTATAACGTATTACGTTATATGGTATTACCTCACAACGTATCACGTTATATGGAATAACGTTATAACGTATTACGTTATATGGTATATCGTTATAACGTATTACCTTATATGGTATAACGTCATATGGTATAACGTTATAACGTATTACGTTATATGGTATTACGTTATAACGTATTACGTTATATGGTATAACGTTATAACGTATTACGTTATATGGTATTACGTTATAACGTATTACGTTATATGGTACAACGTTATAACGTATTACGTTATATGGTATTACGTTATAACGTATTACGTTATATGGTATAACGTTATAACGTATTACGTTATATGGTATTACGTTATAACGTATTACGTTATATGGTATAACGTTATAACGTATTACGTTATATGGTATAACGTTATGTGGTATAACGTTATAACGTATTACCTTATATGGTATTACGTCATATGGTATAACGTTATAACGTATTACGTTATATGGTATCACGTTATAACGTATTACGTTATATGGTATTATGTCACAACGTATTACGTTATATGGTATAACGTTATAACGTATTACGTTATATGGTATTACGTTATAGCGTATTACGTTATATGGTATAACGTTATAACGTATTACGTTATATGGTATTACGTCATAACGTAACACGTTATATGGTATAACGTTATAACGTATTACGTTATATTGTATTACGTCATAACGTATTACGTTATATGTTATAACGTTATAACGTTTTACCTTATATGGTATAACGTTATAACGTATTACGTTATATGGTATAACGTTATAACGTATTACGATATATGGTATAACGTTATAACGTATTACGTTATATGGTATAACGTTATAACGTATTACGTTATATGGTATAACGTTATGTGGTATAACGTTATAACGTATTACCTTATATGGTATTACGTCATATGGTATAACGTTATAACGTATTACGTTATATGGTATCACGTTATAACGTATTACGTTATATGGTATTACCTCACAACGTATTACGTTATATGGAATAACGTTATAACGTATTACGTTATATGGTATAACGTTATAACGTATTACCTTATATGGTATAACGTCATATGGTATAACGTTAAAACGTATTACGTTATATGGTATTACGTTATAACGTATTACGTTATATGGTATAACGTTATAACGTATTACGTTATATGGTATAACGTTATAACGTATTACGTTATATGGTATAACGTTATAACGTATTACCTTATATGGTATTACGTCATATGGTATAACGTTATAACGTATTACCTTATATGGTATAACGTCATATGGTATAACGTCGTTACGTATTACGTTATATGGTATAACGTTATAACGTATTACGTTATATGGTATAACGTTATAACGTATTACGTTATATGGTATTACGTCAAAACGTATTACGTTATATGGTATAACGTTTTTAACGAATTACGTTATATGGTATTACGTTATAACGTATTACGTTATATGGTATAACGTTATAACGTATTACGATATATGGTATAACGTTATAACGTATTACGTTATATGGTATAACGTTATAACGTATTACGTTATATGGTATAACGTTATGTGGTATAACGTTATAACGTATTACCTTATATGGTATTAAGTCATATGGTATAACGTTATAACGTATTACGTTATATGGTATCACGTTATAACGTATTACGTTATATGGTATAACGTTATAACGTATTACGTTATATGGTATAACGTTATGTGGTATAACGTTATAACGTATTACCTTATATGGTATTACGTCATATGGTATAACGTTATAACGTATTACGTTATATGGTATTACGTTATAACGTATTACGTTATATGGTATAACGTTATAACGTATTACGTTATATGGTATAACGTTATAACGTATTACGTTATATGGTATAACGTTATAACGTATTACGTTATATGGTATTACGTTATAACGTATTACGTTATATGGTATAACGTTATAACGTATTACGTTATATGGTATTACGTCATAACGTAACACGTTATATGGTATAACGTTATAACGTATTACGTTATATTGTATTACGTCATAACGTATTACGTTATATGGTATAACGTTATAACGTTTTACCTTATATGGTATAACGTTATAACGTATTACGTTATATGGTATAACGTTATAACGTATTACGATATATGGTATAACGTTATAACGTATTACGTTATATGGTATAACGTTAAAACGTATTACGTTATATGGTATAACGTTATGTGGTATAACGTTATAACGTATTACCTTATATGGTATTACGTCATATGGTATAACGTTATAACGTATTACGTTATATGGTATTACGTTATAACGTATTACGTTATATGGAATAACGTTATAACGTATTACGTTATATGGTATAACGTTATGTGGTATAACGTTATAACGTATTACCTTATATGGTATTACGTCATATGGTATAACGTTATAACGTATTACGTTATATGGTATTACGTTATAACGTATTACGTTATATGGTATAACGTTATAACGTATTACGTTATATGGTATAACGTTATAACTTATTACGTTATATGGTATAACGTTATAACGTATTACGTTATATGGTATTACGTTATAACGTATTACGTTATATGGTATAACGTTATAACGTATTACGTTATATGGTATTACGTCATAACGTAACACGTTATATGGTATAACGTTATAACGTATTACGTTATATTGTATTACGTCATAACGTATTACGTTATATGGTATAACGTTATAACGTTTTACCTTATATGGCATAACGTTATAACGTATTACGTTATATGGTATAACGTTATAACGTATTACGATATATGGTATAACGTTATAACGTATTACGTTATATGGCATAACGTTATAACGTATTACGTTATATGGTATAACGTTATGTGGTATACCGTTATAACGTATTACCTTATATGGTATTACGTCATATGGTATAACGTTATAACGTATTACGTTATATGGTATTACGTTATAACGTATTACGTTATATGGTATAACGTTATAACGTATTACGTTATATGGTATAACGTTATAACGTATTACGTTATATGGTATAACGTTATAACGTATTACGTTATATGGTATTACGTTATAACGTATTACGTTATATGGTATAACGTTATAACGTATTACGTTATAAGGTATAACGTTATATGGTATAACGTTATAACGTATTACGTTATATGGTATTACGTCATAACGTAACACGTTATATGGTATAACGTTATAACGTATTACGTTATATTGTATTACGTCATAACGTATTACGTTATATGGTATAACGTTATAACGTATTACCTTATATGGTATTACGTCATAACGTAACACGTTATATGGTATAACGTTATAACGTATTACGTTATATTGTATTACGTCATAACGTATTACGTTATATGGTATAACGTTATAACGTTTTACCTTATATGGTATAACGTTATAACGTATTACGTTATATGGTATAACGTTATAACGTATTACGATATATGGTATAACGTTATAACGTATTACGTTATATGGTATAACGTTATAACGTATTACGTTATATGGTATAACGTTATGTGGTATAACGTTATAACGTATTACCTTATATGGTATTACGTCATATGGTATAACGTTATAACGTATTACGTTATATGGTATTACGTAATAACGTATTACGTTATATGGAATAACGTTATAACGTATTACGTTATATGGTATAACGTTATGTGGTATAACGTTATAACGTATTACCTTATATGGTATTACGTCATATGGTATAACGTTATAACGTATTACGTTATATGGTATTACGTTATAACGTATTACGTTATATGGTATAACGTTATAACGTATTACGTTATATGGTATAACGTTATAACTTATTACGTTATATGGTATAACGTTATAACGTATTACGTTATATGGTATTACGTTATAACGTATTACGTTATATGGTATAACGTTATAACGTATTACGTTATATGGTATTACGTTATAACGTATTACGTTATATGGAATAACGTTATAACGTATTACGTTATATGGTATAATGTTATAACGTATTACCTTATATGGTATAACGTCATATGGTATAACGTCGTAACGTATTACGTTATATGGTATTACGTTATAACGTATTACGTTATATGGTATAACGTTATAACGTATTACGTTATATGGTATTACGTTATAACGTATTACGTTATATGGTATAACGTTATAACGTATTACGTTATATGGTATTACGTCAAAACGTATTACGTTATATGGTATAACGTTTTTAACGTATTACGTTATATGGTATTACGTTATAACGTATTACGTTATATGGTATAACGTTATAACGTATTACGATATATGGTATAACGTTATAACGTATTACGTTATATGGTATAACGTTATAACGTATTACGTTATATGGTATAACGTTATGTGGTATAACGTTATAACGTATTACCTTATATGGTATTACGTCATATGGTATAACGTTATAACGTATTTCGTTATATGGTATCACGTTATTACGTATTACGTTATATGGTATTACCTCACAAGGTATTACGTTATATGGAATAACGTTATAACGTATTACGTTATATGGTATAACGTTATAACGTATTACCTTATATGGTATAACGTCATATGGTATAACGTTATAACGTATTACGTTATATGGTATTACGTTATAACGTATTACGTTATATGGTATAACGTTATAACGTATTACGTTATATGGTATTACGTTATAACGTATTACGTTATATGGTATAACGTTATAACGTATTACGTTATATGGTATTACGTCATAACGTATTACGTTATATGGTATAACGTTATAACGTATTACGTTATATGGTATTACGTCATAACGTAACACGTTATATGGTATAACGTTATAACGTATTACGTTATATTGTATTACGTCATAACGTATTACGTTATATGGTATAACGTTATAACGTTTTACCTTATATGGTATAACGTTATAACGTATTGCGTTATATGGTATAACGTTATAACGTATTACGATATATGGTATAACGTTATAACGTATTACGTTATATGGTATAACGTTATAACGTATTACGTTATATGGTATAACGTTATGTGGTATAACGTTATAACGTATTACCTTATATGTTATTACGTCATATGGTATAACGTTATAACGTATTACGTTATATGGTATCACGTTATAACGTATTACGTTATATGGTATTACCTCACAACGTATTACGTTATATGGAATAACGTTATAACGTATTACGTTATATGGTATAACGTTATAACGTATTACCTTATATGGTATAACGTCATATGGTATAAAGTTATAACGTATTACGTTATATGGTATTACGTTATAACGTATTACGATATATGGTATAATGTTATAACGTATTACGTTATATGGTATTACGTTATAACGTATTACGTTATATGGTATAACGTTATAACGTATTACGTTATATGGTATTACGTCAAAACGTATTACGTTATATGGTATAACGTTTTTAACGTATTACGTTATATGGTATAACGTTTTTAACGTATTACGTTATATGGTATTACGTCAAAACGTATTACGTTATATGGTATTACGTCAAAACGTATTACGTTATATGGTATAACGTTTCTAACGTATTACGTTATATGGTATTACGTTATAACGTATTACGTTATATGGTATAACGTTATAACGTATTACGTTATATGGTATAACGTTATAACGTATTACCTTATATGGTACAACGTCATATGGTATAACGTCGTAACGTATTACGTTATATGGTATTACGTTATAACGTATTACGTTATATGGTATAACGTTATAACGTATTACGTTATATGGTATTACGTTATAACGTATTACGTTATATGGTATAACGTTATAACGTATTACGTTATATGGTATTACGTCAAAACGTATTACGTTATATGGTATAACGTTTTTAACGTATTACGTTATATGGTATTACGTTATAACGTATTACGTTATATGGTATAACGTTATAACGTATTACGATATATGGTATAACGTTATAACGTATTACGTTATATGGTATAACGTTATAACGTATTACGTTATATGGTATAACGTTATGTGGTATAACGTTATAACGTATTACCTTATATGGTATTACGTCATATGGTATAACGTTATAACGTATTTCGTTATATGGTATCACGTTATAACGTATTACGTTATATGGTATTACCTCACAACGTATTACGTTATATGGAATAACGTTATAACGTATTACGTTATATGGTATAACGTTATAACGTATTACCTTATATGGTATAACGTCATATGGTATAACGTTATAACGTATTACGTTATATGGTATTACGTTATATGGTATTACGTTATAACGTATTACGTTATATGGTATAACGTTATAACGTATTACGTTATATGGTATAACGTTATGTGGTATAACGTTATAACGTATTACCTTATATGGTATTACGTCATATGGTGTAACGTTATAACGTATTACCTTATATGGTATAACGTCATATGGTATAACGTTATAACGTATTACGTTATATGGTATTACGTCAAAACGTATTACGTTATATGGTATAACGTTTTTAACGTATTACGTTATATGGTATTACGTTATAACGTATTACGTTATATGGTATAACGTTATAACGTATTACGATATATGGTATAACGTTATAACGTGTTACGTTATATGGTATAACGTTATAACGTATTACGTTATATGGTATAACGTTATGTGGTATAACGTTATAACGTATTACCTTATATGGTATTACGTCATATGGTATAACGTTATAACGTATTACGTTATATGGTATTACGTTATAACGTATTACGTTATATGGTATAACGTTATAACGTATTACGTTATATGGTATAACGTTATAACTTATTACGTTATATGGTATAACGTTATAACGTATTACGTTATATGGTATTACGTTATAACGTATTACGTTATATGGTATAACGTTATAACGTATTACGTTATATGGTATTACGTCATAACGTAACACGTTATATGGTATAACGTTATAACGTATTACGTTACATTGTATTACGTCATAACGTATTACGTTATATGGTATAACGTTATAACGTTTTACCTTATATGGTATAACGTTATAACGTATTACGTTATATGGTATAACGTTATAACGTATTACGATATATGGTATAACGTTATAACGTATTACGTTATATGGTATAACGTTATAACGTATTACGATATATGGTATAACGTTATGTGGTATAACGTTATAACGTATTACCTTATATGGTATTACGTCATATGGTATAACGTTATAACGTATTACGTTATATGGTATTACGTTATAACGTATTACGTTATATGGTATAACGTTATATGGTATTACGTTATAACGTATTACGTTATATGGTATAACGTTATAACGTATTACGTTATATGGTATAACGTTATAACGTATTACGTTATATGGTATAACGTTATAACGTATTACGTTATATGGTATTACGTTATAACGTATTACGTTATATGGTATAACGTTATAACGTATTACGTTATATGGTATAACGTTATGTGGTATAACGTTATAACGTATTACCTTATATGGTATAACGTTATAACGTATTACGTTATATGGTATAACGTTATAACGTATTACGTTATATGGTATTACGTTATAACGTATTACGTTATATGGTATAACGTTATAACGTATTGCGTTATATGGTATAACGTTATGTGGTATAACGTTATAACGTATTACCTTATATGGTATTACGTCATATGGTATAACGTTATAACGTATTACGTTATATGGAATAACGTTATAACGTATTACGTTATATGGTATAATGTTATAACGTATTACCTTATATGGTATAACGTCATATGGTATAACGTCGTAACGTATTACGTTATATGGTATTACGTTATAACGTATTACGTTATATGGTATAACGTTATAACGTATTACGTTATATGGTATTACGTCATAACGTATTACGTTATATGGTATAACGTTATAACGTATTACGTTATATGGTATTACGTCAAAACGTATTACGTTATATGGTATAACGTTTTTAACGTATTACGTTATATGGTATTACGTTATAACGTATTACGTTATATGGTATAACGTTATAACGTATTACGATATATGGTATAACGTTATAACGTATTACGTTATATGGTATAACGTTATAACGTATTACGTTATATGGTATAACGTTATGTGGTATAACGTTATAACGTATTACCTTATATGGTATTACGTCATATGGTATAACGTTATAACGTATTTCGTTATATGGTATCACGTTATAACGTATTACGTTATATGGTATTACCTCACAACGTATTACGTTATATGGAATAACGTTATAACGTATTACGTTATATGGTATAACGTTATAACGTATTACCTTATATGGTATAACGTCATATGGTATAACGTTATAACGTATTACGTTATATGGTATTACGTTATAACGTATTACGTTATATGGTATAACGTTATAACGTTTTACCTTATATGGTATAACGTTATAACGTATTGCGTTATATGGTATAACGTTATAACGTATTACGATATATGGTATAACGTTATAACGTATTACGTTATATGGTATAACGTTATAACGTATTACGTTATATGGTATTACGTCATAACGTAACACGTTATATGGTATAACGTTATAACGTATTACGTTATATTGTATTACGTCATAACGTATTACGTTATATGGTATAACGTTATAACGTTTTACCTTATATGGTATAACGTTATAACGTATTGCGTTATATGGTATAACGTTATAACGTATTACGATATATGGTATAACGTTATAACGTATTACGTTATATGGTATAACGTCATATGGTATAACGTCGTAACGTATTACGTTATATGGTATTACGTTATAACGTATTACGTTATATGGTATAACGTTATAACGTATTACGTTATATGGTATTACGTTATAACGTATTACGTTATATGGTATAACGTTATAACGTATTACGTTATATGGTATTACGTCAAAACGTATTACGTTATATGGTATAACGTTTTTAACGTATTACGTTATATGGTATTACGTTATAACGTATTACGTTATATGGTATAACGTTATAACGTATTACGATATATGGTATAACGTTATAACGTATTACGTTATATGGTATAACGTTATAACGTATTACGTTATATGGTATAACGTTATGTGGTATAACGTTATAACGTATTACCTTATATGGTATTACGTCATATGGTATAACGTTATAACGTATTTCGTTATATGGTATCACGTTATAACGTATTACGTTATATGGTATTACCTCACAACGTATTACGTTATATGGAATAACGTTATAACGTATTACGTTATATGGTATAACGTTATAACGTATTACCTTATATGGTATAACGTCATATGGTATAACGTTATAACGTATTACGTTATATGGTATTACGTCAAAACGTATTACGTTATATGGTATAACGTTTTTAACGTATTACGTTATATGGTATTACGTTATAACGTATTACGTTATATGGTATAACGTTATAACGTATTACGATATATGGTATAACGTTATAACGTATTACGTTATATGGTATAACGTTATAACGTATTACGTTATATGGTATAACGTTATGTGGTATAACGTTATAACGTATTACCTTATATGGTATTACGTCATATGGTATAACGTTATAACGTATTACGTTATATGGTATCACGATATAACGTATTACGTTATATGGAATAACGTTATAACGTATTACGTTATATGGTATAACGTTATGTGGTATAACGTTATAACGTATTACCTTATATGGTATTACGTCATATGGTATAACGTTATAACGTATTACGTTATATGGTATTACGTTATAACGTATTACGTTATATGGTATAACGTTATAACGTATTACGTTATATGGTATAACGTTATAACTTATTACGTTATATGGTATAACGTTATAACGTATTACGTTATATGGTATTACGTTATAACGTATTACGTTATATGGTATAACGTTATAACGTATTACGTTATATGGTATTACGTCATAACGTAACACGTTATATGGTATAACGTTATAACGTATTACGTTATATTGTATTACGTCATAACGTATTACGTTATATGGTATAACGTTATAACGTTTTACCTTATATGGTATAACGTTATAACGTATTACGTTATATGGTATAACGTTATAACGTATTACGATATATGGTATAACGTTATAACGTATTACGTTATATGGTATAACGTTATAACGTATTACGATATATGGTATAACGTTATGTGGTATAACGTTATAACGTATTACCTTATATGGTATTACGTCATATGGTATAACGTTATAACGTATTACGTTATATGGTATTACGTTATAACGTATTACGTTATATGGTATAACGTTATAACGTATTACGTTATATGGTATAACGTTATAACGTATTACGTTATATGGTATAACGTTATAACGTATTACGTTATATGGTATTACGTTATAACGTATTACGTTATATGGTATAACATTATAACGTATTACGTTATATGGTATAACGTTATAACGTATTACGTTATATGGTATTACGTTATAACGTATTACGTTATATGGTATAACGTTATAACGTATTACGTTATATGGTATAACGTTATGTGGTATAACGTTATAACGTATTACCTTATATGGTATTACGTCATATGGTATAACGTTATAACGTATTACGTTATATGGTATCACGTTATAACGTATTACGTTATATGGTATAACGTTATAACGTATTACGTTATATGGTATTACGTTATAACGTATTACGTTATATGGAATAACGTTATAACGTATTACGTTATATGGTATAATGTTATAACGTATTACCTTATATGGTATAACGTCATATGGTATAACGTCGTAACGTATTACGTTATATGGTATTACGTTATAACGTATTACGTTATATGGTATAACGTTATAACGTATTACGTTATATGGTATTACGTCATAACGTATTACGTTATATGGTATAACGTTATAACGTATTACGTTATATGGTATTACGTCAAAACGTATTACGTTATATGGTATAACGTTTTTAACGTATTACGTTATATGGTATTACGTTATAACGTATTACGTTATATGGTATAACGTTATAACGTATTACGATATATGGTATAACGTTATAACGTATTACGTTATATGGTATAACGTTATAACGTATTACGTTATATGGTATAACGTTATGTGGTATAACGTTATAACGTATTACCTTATATGGTATTACGTCATATGGTATAACGTTATAACGTATTTCGTTATATGGTATCACGTTATAACGTATTACGTTATATGGTATTACCTCACAACGTATTACGTTATATGGAATAACGTTATAACGTATTACGTTATATGGTATAACGTTATAACGTATTACCTTATATGGTATAACGTCATATGGTATAACGTTATAACGTATTACGTTATATGGTATTACGTTATAACGTATTACGTTATATGGTATAACGTTATAACGTATTACGTTATATGGTATTACGTTATAACGTATTACGTTATATGGTATAACGTTATAACGTATTACGTTATATGGTATTACGTCATAACGTAACACGTTATATGGTATAACGTTATAACGTATTACGTTATATTGTATTACGTCATAACGTATTACGTTATATGGTATAACGTTATAACGTTTTACCTTATGTGGTATAACGTTATAACGTATTGCGTTATATGGTATAACGTTATAACGTATTACGATATATGGTATAACGTTATAACGTATTGCGTTATATGGTATAACGTTATAACGTATTACGTTATATGGTATAACGTTATGTGGTATAACGTTATAACGTATTACCTTATATGTTATTACGTCATATGGTATAACGTTATAACGTATTACGTTATATGGTATCACGTTATAACGTATTACGTTATATGGTATTACCTCACAACGTATTACGTTATATGGAATAACGTTATAACGTATTACGTTATATGGTATAACGTTATAACGTATTACCTTATATGGTATAACGTCATATGGTATAAAGTTATAACGTATTACGTTATATGGTATTACGTTATAACGTATTACGTTATATGGTATAATGTTATAACGTATTACGTTATATGGTATTACGTTATAACGTATTACGTTATATGGAATAACGTTTTTAACGTATTACGTTATATGGTATTACGTCAGAACGTATTACGTTATATGGTATTACGTCAAAACGTATTACGTTATATGGTATAACGTTTCTAACGTATTACGTTATATGGTATTACGTTATAACGTATTACGTTATATGGTATAACGTTATAACGTATTACGTTATATGGTATAACGTTATAACGTATTACCTTATATGGTATAACGTCATATGGTATAACGTCGTAACGTATTACGTTATATGGTATTACGTTATAACGTATTACGTTATATGGTATAACGTTATAACGTATTACGTTATATGGTATTACGTTATAACGTATTACGTTATATGGTATAACGTTATAACGTATTACGTTATATGGTATTACGTCAAAACGTATTACGTTATATGGTATAACGTTTTTAACGTATTACGTTATATGGTATTACGTTATAACGTATTACGTTATATGGTATAACGTTATAACGTATTACGATATATGGTATAACGTTATAACGTATTACGTTATATGGTATAACGTTATAACGTATTACGTTATATGGTATAACGTTATGTGGTATAACGTTATAACGAATTACCTTATATGGTATTACGTCATATGGTATAACGTTATAACGTATTTCGTTATATGGTATCACGTTATAACGTATTACATTATATGGTATTACCTCACAACGTATTACGTTATATGGAATAACGTTATAACGTATTACGTTATATGGTATAACGTTATAACGTATTACCTTATATGGTATAACGTCATATGGTATAACGTTATAACGTATTACGTTATAAGGTATTACGTTATAACGTATTACGTTATATGGTATAACGTTATAACGTATTACGTTATATGGTATTACGTTATAACGTATTACGTTATATGGTATAAAGTTATAACGTATTACGTTATATGGTATTACGTCATAACGTAACACGTTATATGGTATAACGTTATAACGTATTACGTTATATTGTATTACGTCATAACGTATTACGTTATATGGTATAACGTTATAACGTTTTACCTTATATGGTATAACGTTATAATGTATTGCGTTATATGGTAGAACGTTATAACGTATTACGATATGTGGTATAACGTTATAACGTATTACGTTATATGGTATAACGTTATAACGTATTACGTTATATGGTATAACGTTATGTGGTATAACGTTATAACGTATTACCTTATATGTTATTACGTCACATGGTATAACGTTATAACGTATTACGTTATATGGTATCACGTTATAACGTATTACGTTATATGGTATTACCTCACAACGTATTACTTTATATGGAATAACGTTATAACGTATTACGTTATATGGTATAACGTTATAACGTATTACCTTATATGGTATAACGTCATATGGTATAAAGTTATAACGTATTACGTTATATGGTATTACGTTATAACGTATTACGTTATATGGTATAACGTTATAACGTATTACGTTATATGGTATTACGTTATAACGTATTACGTTATATGGTATAACGTTATAACGTATTACGATATATGGTATAACGTTATAACGTATTACGTTATATGGTATAACGTTATAACGTATTACGTTATATGGTATTACGTTATAACGTATTACGTTATATGGTATAACGTTATAACGTATTACGTTATATGGTATAACGTTATGTGGTATAACGTTATAACGTATTACCTTATATGGTATTACGTCATATGGTATAACGTTATAACGTATTACGTTATATGGTATCACGTTATAACGTATTACGTTATATGGTATAACGTTATAACGTATTACGTTATATGGTATTACGTCATATGGTATAACGTTATAACGTATTACGTTATATGGTATTACGTTATAACGTATTACGTTATATGGTATAACGTTATAACGTATTACGTTATATGGTATAACGTTATAACGTATTACGATATATGGTATAACGTTATAACGTATTACGTTATATGGTATAACGTTATAACGTATTACGTTATATGGTATAACGTTATGTGGTATAACGTTATAACGTATTACCTTATATGGTATTACGTCATATGGTATAACGTTATAACGTATTTCGTTATATGGTATCACGTTATAACGTATTACGTTATATGGTATTACCTCACAACGTATTACGTTATATGGAATAACGTTATAACGTATTACGTTATATGGTATAACGTTATAACGTATTACCTTATATGGTATAACGTCATATGGTATAACGTTATAACGTATTACGTTATATGGTATTACGTTATAACGTATTACGTTATATGGTATAACGTTATAACGTATTACGTTATATGGTATTACGTTATAACTTATTACGTTATATGGTATAACGTTATAACGTATTACGTTATATGGTATTACGTCATAACGTAACACGTTATATGGTATAACGTTATAACGTATTACGTTATATGGTATTACGTTATAACGTATTACGTTATATGGTATAACGTTATAACGTTTTACCTTATGTGGTATAACGTTATAACGTATTACGTTATATGGTATAACGTTATAACGTATTACGTTATATGGTATTACGTCAAAACGTATTACGTTATATGGTATAACGTTATAACGTATTACGATATATGGTATAACGTTATAACGTATTACGTTATATGGTATAACGTTATAACGTATTACGTTATATGGTATAACGTTATGTGGTATAACGTTATAACGTATTACCTTATATGGTATTACGTCATATGGTATAACGTTATAACGTATTTCGTTATATGGTATCACGTTATAACGTATTACGTTATATGGTATTACCTCACAACGTATTACGTTATATGGAATAACGTTATAACGTATTACGTTATATGGTATAACGTTATAACGTATTACCTTATATGGTATAACGTCATATGGTATAACGTTATAACGTATTACGTTATATGGTATTACGTTATAACGTATTACGTTATATGGTATAACGTTATAACGTATTACGTTATATGGTATTACGTTATAACGTATTACGTTATATGGTATAACGTTATAACGTATTACGTTATATGGTATTACGTCATAACGTAACACGTTATATGGTATAACGTTATAACGTATTACGTTATATGGTATTACGTTATAACGTATTACGTTATATGGTATAACGTTATAACGTTTTACCTTATGTGGTATAACGTTATAACGTATTACGTTATATGGTATAACGTTATAACGTATTACGTTATATGGTATCACGTTATAACGTATTACGTTATATGGTATTACCTCACAACGTATTACGTTATATGGAATAACGTTATAACGTATTACGTTATATGGTATAACGTTATAACGTATTACCTTATATGGTATAACGTCATATGGTATAAAGTTATAACGTATTACGTTATATGGTATTACGTTATAACGTATTACGTTATATGGTATAATGTTATAACGTATTACGTTATATGGTATTACGTTATAACGTATTACGTTATATGGAATAACGTTTTTAACGTATTACGTTATATGGTATTACGTCAGAACGTATTACGTTATATGGTATTACGTCAAAACGTATTACGTTATATGGTATAACGTTTCTAACGTATTACGTTATATGGTATTACGTTATAACGTATTACGTTATATGGTATAACGTTATAACGTATTACGTTATATGGTATAACGTTATAACGTATTACCTTATATGGTATAACGTCATATGGTATAACGTCGTAACGTATAACGTCATATGGTATAACGTCGTAACGTATTACGTTATATGGTATAACGTTATAACGTATTACGTTATATGGTATTACGTTATAACGTATTACGTTATATGGTATAACGTTATAACGTATTACGTTATATGGTATTACGTCAAAACGTATTACGTTATATGGTATAACGTTTTTAACGTATTACGTTATATGGTATTACGTTATAACGTATTACGTTATATGGTATAACGTTATAACGTATTACGATATATGGTATAACGTTATAACGTATTACGTTATATGGTATAACGTTATAACGTATTACGTTATATGGTATAACGTTATGTGGTATAACGTTATAACGTATTACCTTATATGGTATTACGTCATATGGTATAACGTTATAACGTATTTCGTTATATGGTATCACGTTATAACGTATTACATTATATGGTATTACCTCACAACGTATTACGTTATATGGAATAACGTTATAACGTATTACGTTATATGGTATAACGTTATAACGTATTACCTTATATGGTATAACGTCATATGGTATAACGTTATAACGTATTACGTTATAAGGTATTACGTTATAACGTATTACGTTATATGGTATAACGTTATAACGTATTACGTTATATGGTATTACGTTATAACGTATTACGTTATATGGTATAAAGTTATAACGTATTACGTTATATGGTATTACGTCATAACGTAACACGTTATATGGTATAACGTTATAACGTATTACGTTATATTGTATTACGTCATAACGTATTACGTTATATGGTATAACGTTATAACGTTTTACCTTATATGGTATAACGTTATAATGTATTGCGTTATATGGTATAACGTTATAACGTATTACGATATGTGGTATAACGTTATAACGTATTACGTTATATGGTATAACGTTATAACGTATTACGTTATATGGTATAACGTTATGTGGTATAACGTTATACCGTATTACCTTATATGTTATTACGTCACATGGTATAACGTTATAACGTATTACGTTATATGGTATCACGTTATAACGTATTACGTTATATGGTATTACCTCACAACGTATTACTTTATATGGAATAACGTTATAACGTATTACGTTATATGGTATAACGTTATAACGTATTACCTTATATGGTATAACGTCATATGGTATAAAGTTATAACGTATTACGTTATATGGTATTACGTTATAACGTATTACGTTATATGGTATAACGTTATAACGTATTACGTTATATGGTATTACGTTATAACGTATTACGTTATATGGTATAACGTTATAACGTATTACGATATATGGTATAACGTTATAACGTATTACGTTATATGGTATAACGTTATAACGTATTACGTTATATGGTATAACGTTATGTGGTATAACGTTATAACGTATTACCTTATATGGTATTACGTCATATGGTATAACGTTATAACGTATTTCGTTATATGGTATCACGTTATAACGTATTACGTTATATGGTATTACCTCACAACGTATTACGTTATATGGAATAACGTTATAACGTATTACGTTATATGGTATAACGTTATAACGTATTACCTTATATGGTATAACGTCATATGGTATAACGTTATAACGTATTACGTTATATGGTATTACGTTATAACGTATTACGTTATATGGTATAACGTTATAACGTATTACGTTATATGGTATTACGTTATAACGTATTACGTTATATGGTATAACGTTATAACGTATTACGTTATATGGTATTACGTCATAACGTAACACGTTATATGGTATAACGTTATAACGTATTACGTTATATTGCATTACGTCATAACGTATTACGTTATATGGTATAACGTTATAACGTTTTACCTTATATGGTATAACGTTATAACGTATTGCGTTATATGGTATAACGTTATAACGTATTACGATATATGGTATAACGTTATAACGTATTACGTTATATGGTATAACGTTATAACGTATTACGTTATATGGTATAACGATATGTGGTATAACGTTATAACGTATTACCTTATATGTTA
This sequence comes from Bombus huntii, assembly GCF_024542735.1. Classification (NCBI taxonomy): domain Eukaryota; kingdom Metazoa; phylum Arthropoda; class Insecta; order Hymenoptera; family Apidae; genus Bombus; species Bombus huntii. The sequence goes on from NC_066238.1 coordinate 19,214,678, forward strand.
TTACGTCATATGGTATAACGTTATAACGTATTACGTTATATGGTATCACGTTATAACGTATTACGTTATATGGTATTACCTCACAACGTATTACGTTATATGGAATAACGTTATAACGTATTACGTTATATGGTATAACGTTATAACGTATTACCTTATATGGTATAACGTCATATGGTATTAAGTTATAACGTATTACGTTATATGGTATTACGTTATAACGTATTACGTTATATGGTATAATGTTATAACGTATTACGTTATATGGTATTACGTTATAACGTATTACGTTATATGGTATAACCTTATAACGTATTACGTTATATGGTATTACGTCAAAACGTATTACGTTATATGGTATAACGTTTTTAACGTATTACGTTATATGGTATTACGTCAAAACGTATTACGTTATATGGTATTACGTCAAAACGTATTACGTTATATGGTATAACGTTTCTAACGTATTACGTTATATGGTATTACGTTATAACGTATTACGTTATATGGTATAACGTTATAACGTATTACGTTATATGGTATAACGTTATAACGTATTACCTTATATGGTATAACGTCATATGGTATAACGTCGTAACGTATTACGTTATATGGTATTACGTTATAACGTATTACGTTATATGGTATAACGTTATAACGTATTACGTTATATGGTATTACGTTATAACGTATTACGTTATATGGTATAACGTTATAACGTATTACGTTATATGGTATTACGTCAAAACGTATTACGTTATATGGTATAACGTTTTTAACGTATTACGTTATATGGTATTACGTTATAACGTATTACGTTATATGGTATAACGTTATAACGTATTACGTTATATGGTATTACGTCAAAACGTATTACGTTATATGGTATAACGTTTTTAACGTATTACGTTATATGGTATTACTTCAAAACGTATTACGTTATATGGTATTACGGCAAAACGTATTACGTTATATGGTATAACGTTATAACGTATTACGATATATGGTATAACGTTATAACGTATTACGTTATATGGTATAACGTTATAACGTATTACGTTATATGGTATAACGTTATGTGGTATAACGTTATAACGTATTACCTTATATGTTATTACGTCATATGGTATAACGTTATAACGTATTACGTTATATGGTATTACGTCAAAACGTATTACGTTATATGGTATAACGTTTTTAACGTATTACGTTATATGGTATTACTTCAAAACGTATTACGTTATATGGTATTACGTCAAAACGTATTACGTTATATGGTATAACGTTTCTAACGTATTACGTTATATGGTATTACGTTATAACGTATTACGTTATATGGTATAACGTTATAACGTATTACGTTATATGGTATAACGTTATAACGTATTACCTTATATGGTATAACGTCATATGGTATAACGTCGTAACGTATTACGTTATATGGTATTACGTTATAACGTATTACGTTATATGGTATAACGTTATAACGTATCACGTTATATGGTATTACGTTATAACGTATTACGTTATATGGTATAACGTTATAACGTATTACGTTATATGGTATTACGTCAAAACGTATTACGTTATATGGTATAACGTTTTTAACGTATTACGTTATATGGTATTACGTTATAATGTATTACGTTATATGGTATAACGTTATAACGTATTACGATATATGGTATAACGTTATAACGTATTACGTTATATGGTATAACGTTATAACGTATTACGTTATATGGTATAACGTTATGTGGTATAACGTTATAACGTATTACCTTATATGGTATTACGTCATATGGTATAACGTTATAATGTATTACGTTATATGGTATCACGTTATAACGTATTACGTTATATGGTATTACCTCACAACGTATTACGTTATATGGTATAACGTAATAACGTATTACGTTATATGGTATTACGTTATAACGTATTACGTTATATGGTATAACGTTATAACGTATTACGTTATATGGTATAACGTTATGTGGTATAACGTTATAACGTATTACCTTATATGGTATTACGTCATATGGTATAACGTTATAACGTATTACGTTATATGGTATCACGTTATAACGTATTACGTTATATGGTATTATGTCACAACGTATTACGTTATATGGTATAACGTTATAACGTACTACGTTATATGGTATAAAGTTATAACGTATCACCTTATATGTTATAACGTCATATGGTATAACGTTATAACGTATTACGTTATATGGTATTACGTCAAAACGTATTACGTTATATGGTATAACGTTTTTAACGTATTACGTTATATGGTATTACGTTATAACGTATTACGTTATATGGTATAACGCTATAACGTATTACGATATATGGTATAACGTTATAACGTATTACGTTATATGGTATAACGTTATAACGTATTACGTTATATGGTATAACGTTATGTGGTATAACGTTATAACGTATTACCTTATATGGTATTACGTCATATGGTATAACGTTATAACGTATTACGTTATATGGTATCACGTTATAACGTATTACGTTATATGGTATTACCTCTCAACGTATTATGTTATATGGTATAACGTTATAACGTATTACGTTATATGGTATAACGTTATGTGGTATAACGTTATAACGTATTACCTTATATGGTATTACGTCATATGGTATAACGTTATAATGTATTACGTTATATGGTATCACGTTATAACGTATTACGTTATATGGTATTACCTCACAACGTATTACGTTATATGGTATAACGTAATAACGTATTACGTTATATGGTATTACGTTATAACGTATTACGTTATATGGTATAACGTTATAACGTATTACGTTATATGGTATAACGTTATGTGGTATAACGTTATAACGTATTACCTTATATGGTATTACGTCATATGGTATAACGTTATAACGTATTACGTTATATGGTATCACGTTATAACGTATTACGTTATATGGTATTATGTCACAACGTATTACGTTATATGGTATAACGTTATAACGTATTACGTTATATGGTATAAAGTTATAACGTATCACCTTATATGTTATAACGTCATATGGTATAACGTTATAACGTATTACGTTATATGGTATTACGTCAAAACGTATTACGTTATATGGTATAACGTTTTTAACGTATTACGTTATATGGTATTACGTTATAACGTATTACGTTATATGGTATAACGCTATAACGTATTACGATATATGGTATAACGTTATAACGTATTACGTTATATGGTATAACGTTATAACGTATTACGTTATATGGTATAACGTTATGTGGTATAACGTTATAACGTATTACCTTATATGGTATTACGTCATATGGTATAACGTTATAACGTATTACGTTATATGGTATCACGTTATAACGTATTACGTTATATGGTATTACCTCTCAACGTATTATGTTATATGGTATAACGTTATAACGTATTACGTTATATGGTATTACGTTATAACGTATTACGTTATATGGTATAACGTTATAACGTATTACGTTATATGGTATAACGTTATGTGGTATAACGTTATAACGTATTACCTTATATGGTATTACGTCATATGGTATAACGTTATAACGTATTACGTTATATGGTATCACGTTATAACGTATTACGTTATATGGTATTATGTCACAACGTATTACGTTATATGGTATAACGTTATAACGTATTACGTTATATGGTATAACGTTATAACGTATCACCTTATATGTTATAACGTCATATGGTATAACGTTATAACGTATTACGTTATATGGTATCACGTTATAACGTATTACGTTATATGGTATTATGTCACAACGTATTACGTTATATGGTATAACGTTATAACGTATTACGTTATATTGTATTACGTCATGACGTATTACGTTATATGGTATAACGTTATAACGTTTCACCTTATACGGTATAACGTTATAACGTATTACGTTATATGGTATAACGTTATAACGTATTACGATATATGGTATAACGTTATAACGTATTACGTTATATGGTATAACGTTATAACGTATTTCGTTATATGGTATAACGTTATGTGGTATAACGTTATAACGTATTACCTTATATGGTATTACGTCAAAACGTATTACGTTATATGGTATAACGTTATAACGTATTACGTTATACGGTATCACGTTATAACGTATTACGTTATATGGTATTACCTCACAACGTATTACGTTATATGGTATAACGTTATAACGTATTACGTTATATGGTATTACGTCAAAACGTATTACGTTATATGGTATAACGTTATAACGTATTACGTTATATGGTATAACGTTATGTGGTATAACGTTATAACGTATTACCTTATATGGTATTACGTCATATGGTATAACGTTATAACGTATTACGTTATATGGTATCACGTTATAACGTATTACGTTATATGGTATTATGTCACAACGTATTACGTTATATGGTATAACGTTATAACGTATTACGTTATATGGTATAAAGTTATAACGTATCACCTTATATGTTATAACGTCATATGGTATAACGTTATAACGTATTACGTTATATGGTATTACGTCAAAACGTATTACGTTATATGGTATAACGTTTTTAACGTATTACGTTATATGGTATTACGTTATAACGTATTACGTTATATGGTATAACTCTATAACGTATTACGATATATGGTATAACGTTATAACGTATTACGTTATATGGTATAACGTTATAACGTATTACGTTATATGGTATAACGTTATGTGGTATAACGTTATAACGTATTACCTTATATGGTATTACGTCATATGGTATAACGTTATAACGTATTACGTTATATGGTATCACGTTATAACGTATTACGTTATATGGTATTACCTCTCAACGTATTATGTTATATGGTATAACGTTATAACGTATTACGTTATATGGTATTACGTTATAACGTATTACGTTATATGGTATAACGTTATAACGTATTACGTTATATGGTATAACGTTATGTGGTATAACGTTATAACGTATTACCTTATATGGTATTACGACATATGGTATAACGTTATAACGTATTACGTTATATGGTATCACGTTATAACGTATTACGTTATATGGTATTATGTCACAACGTATTACGTTATATGGTATAACGTTATAACGTATTACGTTATATGGAATAACGTTATAACGTATCACCTTATATGTTATAACGTCATATGGTATAACGTTATAACGTATTACGTTATATGGTATCACGTTATAACGTATTACGTTATATGGTATTATGTCACAACGTATTACGTTATATGGTATAACGTTATAACGTATTACGTTATATTGTATTACGTCATAACGTATTACGTTATATGGTATAACGTTATAACGTTTCACCTTATACGGTATAACGTTATAACGTATTACGTTATATGGTATAACGTTATAACGTATTACGATATATGGTATAACGTTATAACGTATTACGTTATATGGTATAACGTTATAACGTATTTCGTTATATGGTATAACGTTATGTGGTATAACGTTATAACGTATTAACTTATATGGTATTACGTCAAAACGTATTACGTTATATGGTATAACGTTATAACGTATTACGTTATATGGTATTATGTCACAACGTATTACGTTATATGGTATAACGTTATAACGTATTACGTTATATTGTATTACGTCATAACGTATTACGTTATATGGTATAACGTTATAACGTCTTACGTTATATGGTATCACGTTATAACGTATTACGTTATATGGTATTACCTCACAACGTATTACGTTATATGGTATAACGTTATAACGTATTACGTTATATGGTATTACGTCAAAACGTATTACGTTATATGGTATAACGTTTTTAACGTATTACGTTATATGGTATTACGTCAAAACGTATTACGTTATATGGTATTACGTCAAAACGTATTACGTTATATGGTATAACGTTATGTGGTATAACGTTATAACGTATTACCTTATATGGTATTACGTCATATGGTATAACGTTATAACGTATTACGTTATATGGTATCACGTTATAACGTATTACGCTATATGGTATTATGTCACAACGTATTACGTTATATGGTATAACGTTATAACGTATTACGTTATATGGTATAACGTTATAACGTATTACGTTATATGGTATAACGTTATGTGGTATAACGTTATAACGTATTACCTTATATGGTATTACGTCATATGGTATAACGTTATAACGTATTACGTTATATGGTATCACGTTATAACGTATTACGTTATATGGTATAACGTTATAACGTATTACCTTATATGGTATAACGTCATATGGTATAACGTCGTAACGTATTACGTTATATGGTATTACGTTATAACGTATTACGTTATATGGTATAACGTTATAACGTATTACGTTATATGGTATTACGTTATAACGTATTACGTTATATGGTATAACGTTATAACGTATTACGTTATATGGTATTACGTCAAAACGTATTACGTTATATGGTATAACGTTTATAACGTATTACGTTATATGGTATTATGTTATAACGTATTACGTTATATGGTATAACGTTATAACGTATTACGATATATGGTATAACGTTATAACGTATTACGTTATATGGTATAACGTTATAACGTATTACGTTATATGGTATAACGTTATGTGGTATAACGTTATAACGAATTACCTTATATGGTATTACGTCATATGGTATAACGTTATAACGTATTTCGTTATATGGTATCACGTTATAACGTATTACATTATATGGTATTACCTCACAACGTATTACGTTATATGGAATAACGTTATAACGTATTACGTTATATGGTATAACGTTATAACGTATTACCTTATATGGTATAACGTCATATGGTATAACGTTATAACGTATTACGTTATAAGGTATTACGTTATAACGTATTACGTTATATGGTATAACGTTATAACGTATTACGTTATATGGTATTACGTTATAACGTATTACGTTATATGGTATAAAGTTATAACGTATTACGTTATATGGTATTACGTCATAACGTAACACGTTATATGGTATAACGTTATAACGTATTACGTTATATTGTATTACGTCATAACGTATTACGTTATATGGTATAACGTTATAACGTTTTACCTTATATGGTATAACGTTATAATGTATTGCGTTATATGGTATAACGTTATAACGTATTACGATATGTGGTATAACGTTATAACGTATTACGTTATATGGTATAACGTTATAACGTATTACGTTATATGGTATAACGTTATGTGGTATAACGTTATAACGTATTACCTTATATGTTATTACGTCACATGGTATAACGTTATAACGTATTACGTTATATGGTATCACGTTATAACGTATTACGTTATATGGTATTACCTCACAACGTATTACTTTATATGGAATAACGTTATAACGTATTACGTTATATGGTATAACGTTATAACGTATTACCTTATATGGTATAACGTCATATGGTATAAAGTTATAACGTATTACGTTATATGGTATTACGTTATAACGTATTACGTTATATGGTATAACGTTATAACGTATTACGTTATATGGTATTACGTTATAACGTATTACGTTATATGGTATAACGTTATAACGTATTACGATATATGGTATAACGTTATAACGTATTACGTTATATGGTATAACGTTATAACGTATTACGTTATATGGTATTACGTTATAACGTATTACGTTATATGGTATAACGTTATAACGTATTACGTTATATGGTATAACGTTATGTGGTATAACGTTATAACGTATTACCTTATATGGTATTACGTCATATGGTATAACGTTATAACGTATTACGTTATATGGTATCACGTTATAACGTATTACGTTATATGGTATAACGTTATAACGTATTACGTTATATGGTATTACGTTATAACGTATTACGTTATATGGAATAACGTTATAACGTATTACGTTATATGGTATAATGTTATAACGTATTACCTTATATGGTATAACGTCATATGGTATAACGTCGTAACGTATTACGTTATATGGTATTACGTTATAACGTATTACGTTATATGGTATAACGTTATAACGTATTACGTTATATGGTATTACGTCATAACGTATTACGTTATATGGTATAACGTTATAACGTATTACGTTATATGGTATTACGTCAAAACGTATTACGTTATATGGTATAACGTTTTTAACGTATTACGTTATATGGTATTACGTTATAACGTATTACGTTATATGGTATAACGTTATAACGTATTACGATATATGGTATAACGTTATAACGTATTACGTTATATGGTATAACGTTATAACGTATTACGTTATATGGTATAACGTTATGTGGTATAACGTTATAACGTATTACCTTATATGGTATTACGTCATATGGTATAACGTTATAACGTATTTCGTTATATGGTATCACGTTATAACGTATTACGTTATATGGTATTACCTCACAACGTATTACGTTATATGGAATAACGTTATAACGTATTACGTTATATGGTATAACGTTATAACGTATTACCTTATATGGTATAACGTCATATGGTATAACGTTATAACGTATTACGTTATATGGTATTACGTTATAACGTATTACGTTATATGGTATAACGTTATAACGTATTACGTTATATGGTATTACGTTATAACGTATTACGTTATATGGTATAACGTTATAACGTATTACGTTATATGGTATTACGTCATAACGTAACACGTTATATGGTATAACGTTATAACGTATTACGTTATATGGTATTACGTTATAACGTATTACGTTATATGGTATAACGTTATAACGTTTTACCTTATGTGGTATAACGTTATAACGTATTACGTTATATGGTATAACGTTATAACGTATTACGTTATATGGTATTACGTCAAAACGTATTACGTTATATGGTATAACGTTATAACGTATTACGATATATGGTATAACGTTATAACGTATTACGTTATATGGTATAACGTTATAACGTATTACGTTATATGGTATAACGTTATGTGGTATAACGTTATAACGTATTACCTTATATGGTATTACGTCATATGGTATAACGTTATAACGTATTTCGTTATATGGTATCACGTTATAACGTATTACGTTATATGGTATTACCTCACAACGTATTACGTTATATGGAATAACGTTATAACGTATTACGTTATATGGTATAACGTTATAACGTATTACCTTATATGGTATAACGTCATATGGTATAACGTTATAACGTATTACGTTATATGGTATTACGTTATAACGTATTACGTTATATGGTATAACGTTATAACGTATTACGTTATAACGTTATATGGTATAACGTTATAACGTATTACGTTATATGGTATTACGTTATAACGTATTACGTTATATGGTATAACGTTATAACGTATTACGTTATATGGTATTACGTCATAACGTAACACGTTATATGGTATAACGTTATAACGTATTACGTTATATGGTATTACGTTATAACGTATTACGTTATATGGTATAACGTTATAACGTTTTACCTTATGTGGTATAACGTTATAACGTATTACGTTATATGGTATAACGTTATAACGTATTACGTTATATGGTATCACGTTATAACGTATTACGTTATATGGTATTACCTCACAACGTATTACGTTATATGGAATAACGTTATAACGTATTACGTTATATGGTATAACGTTATAACGTATTACCTTATATGGTATAACGTCATATGGTATAAAGTTATAACGTATTACGTTATATGGTATTACGTTATAACGTATTACGTTATATGGTATAATGTTATAACGTATTACGTTATATGGTATTACGTTATAACGTATTACGTTATATGGAATAACGTTTTTAACGTATTACGTTATATGGTATTACGTCAGAACGTATTACGTTATATGGTATTACGTCAAAACGTATTACGTTATATGGTATAACGTTTCTAACGTATTACGTTATATGGTATTACGTTATAACGTATTACGTTATATGGTATAACGTTATAACGTATTACGTTATATGGTATAACGTTATAACGTATTACCTTATATGGTATAACGTCATATGGTATAACGTCGTAACGTATTACGTTATATGGTATTACGTTATAACGTATTACGTTATATGGTATAACGTTATAACGTATTACGTTATATGGTATTACGTTATAACGTATTACGTTATATGGTATAACGTTATAACGTATTACGTTATATGGTATTACGTCAAAACGTATTACGTTATATGGTATAACGTTTTTAACGTATTACGTTATATGGTATTACGTTATAACGTATTACGTTATATGGTATAACGTTATAACGTATTACGATATATGGTATAACGTTATAACGTATTACGTTATATGGTATAACGTTATAACGTATTACGTTATATGGTATAACGTTATGTGGTATAACGTTATAACGTATTACCTTATATGGTATTACGTCATATGGTATAACGTTATAACGTATTTCGTTATATGGTATCACGTTATAACGTATTACATTATATGGTATTACCTCACAACGTATTACGTTATATGGAATAACGTTATAACGTATTACGTTATATGGTATAACGTTATAACGTATTACCTTATATGGTATAACGTCATATGGTATAACGTTATAACGTATTACGTTATAAGGTATTACGTTATAACGTATTACGTTATATGGTATAACGTTATAACGTATTACGTTATATGGTATTACGTTATAACGTATTACGTTATATGGTATAAAGTTATAACGTATTACGTTATATGGTATTACGTCATAACGTAACACGTTATATGGTATAACGTTATAACGTATTACGTTATATTGTATTACGTCATAACGTATTACGTTATATGGTATAACGTTATAACGTTTTACCTTATATGGTATAACGTTATAATGTATTGCGTTATATGGTATAACGTTATAACGTATTACGATATGTGGTATAACGTTATAACGTATTACGTTATATGGTATAACGTTATAACGTATTACGTTATATGGTATAACGTTATGTGGTATAACGTTATACCGTATTACCTTATATGTTATTACGTCACATGGTATAACGTTATAACGTATTACGTTATATGGTATCACGTTATAACGTATTACGTTATATGGTATTACCTCACAACGTATTACTTTATATGGAATAACGTTATAACGTATTACGTTATATGGTATAACGTTATAACGTATTACCTTATATGGTATAACGTCATATGGTATAAAGTTATAACGTATTACGTTATATGGTATTACGTTATAACGTATTACGTTATATGGTATAACGTTATAACGTATTACGTTATATGGTATTACGTTATAACGTATTACGTTATATGGTATAACGTTATAACGTATTACGATATATGGTATAACGTTATAACGTATTACGTTATATGGTATAACGTTATAACGTATTACGTTATATGGTATAACGTTATGTGGTATAACGTTATAACGTATTACCTTATATGGTATTACGTCATATGGTATAACGTTATAACGTATTTCGTTATATGGTATCACGTTATAACGTATTACGTTATATGGTATTACCTCACAACGTATTACGTTATATGGAATAACGTTATAACGTATTACGTTATATGGTATAACGTTATAACGTATTACCTTATATGGTATAACGTCATATGGTATAACGTTATAACGTATTACGTTATATGGTATTACGTTATAACGTATTACGTTATATGGTATAACGTTATAACGTATTACGTTATATGGTATTACGTTATAACGTATTACGTTATATGGTATAACGTTATAACGTATTACGTTATATGGTATTACGTCATAACGTAACACGTTATATGGTATAACGTTATAACGTATTACGTTATATTGCATTACGTCATAACGTATTACGTTATATGGTATAACGTTATAACGTTTTACCTTATATGGTATAACGTTATAACGTATTGCGTTATATGGTATAACGTTATAACGTATTACGATATATGGTATAACGTTATAACGTATTACGTTATATGGTATAACGTTATAACGTATTACGTTATATGGTATAACGATATGTGGTATAACGTTATAACGTATTACCTTATATGTTATTACGTCATATGGTATAACGTTATAACGTATTACGTTATATGGTATCACGTTATAACGTATTACGTTATATGGTATTACCTCACAACGTATTACGTTATATGGAATAACGTTATAACGTATTACGTTATATGGTATAACGTTATAACGTATTACCTTATATGGTATAACGTCATATGGTATAAAGTTATAACGTATTACGTTATATGGTATTACGTTATAACGTATTACGTTATATGGTATAACCTTATAACGTATTACGTTATATGGCATTACGTCAAAACGTATTACGTTATATGGTATAACGTTTTTAACGTATTACGTTATATGGTATTACGTCAAAACGTATTACGTTATATGGTATTACGTCAAAACGTATTACGTTATATGGTATAACGTTTCTAACGTATTACGTTATATGGTATTACGTTATAACGTATTACGTTATATGGTATAACGTTATAACGTATTACGTTATATGGTATAACGTTATAACGTATTACCTTATATGGTATAACGTCATATGGTATAACGTCGTAACGTATTACGTTATATGGTATTACGTTATAACGTATTACGTTATATGGTATAACGTTATAACGTATTACGTTATATGGTATTACGTTATAACGTATTACGTTATATGGTATAACGTTATAACGTATTACGTTATATGGTATTACGTCAAAACGTATTACGTTATATGGTATAACGTTTTTAACGTATTACGTTATATGGTATTACGTTATAACGTATTACGTTATATGGTATAACGTTATAACGTATTACGTTATATGGTATTACGTCAAAACGTATTACGTTATATGGTATAACGTTTTTAACGTATTACGTTATATGGTATTACTTCAAAACGTATTACGTTATATGGTATTACGGCAAAACGTATTACGTTATATGGTATAACGTTATAACGTATTACGATATATGGTATAACGTTATAACGTATTACGTTATATGGTATAACGTTATAACGTATTACGTTATATGGTATAACGTTATGTGGTATAACGTTATAACGTATTACCTTATATGTTATTACGTCATATGGTATAACGTTATAACGTATTACGTTATATGGTATTACGTCAAAACGTATTACGTTATATGGTATAACGTTTTTAACGTATTACGTTATATGGTATTACTTCAAAACGTATTACGTTATATGGTATTACGTCAAAACGTATTACGTTATATGGTATAACGTTTCTAACGTATTACGTTATATGGTATTACGTTATAACGTATTACGTTATATGGTATAACGTTATAACGTATTACGTTATATGGTATAACGTTATAACGTATTACCTTATATGGTATAACGTCATATGGTATAACGTCGTAACGTATTACGTTATATGGTATTACGTTATAACGTATTACGTTATATGGTATAACGTTATAACGTATCACGTTATATGGTATTACGTTATAACGTATTACGTTATATGGTATAACGTTATAACGTATTACGTTATATGGTATTACGTCAAAACGTATTACGTTATATGGTATAACGTTTTTAACGTATTACGTTATATGGTATTACGTTATAATGTATTACGTTATATGGTATAACGTTATAACGTATTACGATATATGGTATAACGTTATAACGTATTACGTTATATGGTATAACGTTATAACGTATTACGTTATATGGTATAACGTTATGTGGTATAACGTTATAACGTATTACCTTATATGGTATTACGTCATATGGTATAACGTTATAATGTATTACGTTATATGGTATCACGTTATAACGTATTACGTTATATGGTATTACCTCACAACGTATTACGTTATATGGTATAACGTAATAACGTATTACGTTATATGGTATTACGTTATAACGTATTACGTTATATGGTATAACGTTATAACGTATTACGTTATATGGTATAACGTTATGTGGTATAACGTTATAACGTATTACCTTATATGGTATTACGTCATATGGTATAACGTTATAACGTATTACGTTATATGGTATCACGTTATAACGTATTACGTTATATGGTATTATGTCACAACGTATTACGTTATATGGTATAACGTTATAACGTACTACGTTATATGGTATAAAGTTATAACGTATCACCTTATATGTTATAACGTCATATGGTATAACGTTATAACGTATTACGTTATATGGTATTACGTCAAAACGTATTACGTTATATGGTATAACGTTTTTAACGTATTACGTTATATGGTATTACGTTATAACGTATTACGTTATATGGTATAACGCTATAACGTATTACGATATATGGTATAACGTTATAACGTATTACGTTATATGGTATAACGTTATAACGTATTACGTTATATGGTATAACGTTATGTGGTATAACGTTATAACGTATTACCTTATATGGTATTACGTCATATGGTATAACGTTATAACGTATTACGTTATATGGTATCACGTTATAACGTATTACGTTATATGGTATTACCTCTCAACGTATTATGTTATATGGTATAACGTTATAACGTATTACGTTATATGGTATAACGTTATGTGGTATAACGTTATAACGTATTACCTTATATGGTATTACGTCATATGGTATAACGTTATAATGTATTACGTTATATGGTATCACGTTATAACGTATTACGTTATATGGTATTACCTCACAACGTATTACGTTATATGGTATAACGTAATAACGTATTACGTTATATGGTATTACGTTATAACGTATTACGTTATATGGTATAACGTTATAACGTATTACGTTATATGGTATAACGTTATGTGGTATAACGTTATAACGTATTACCTTATATGGTATTACGTCATATGGTATAACGTTATAACGTATTACGTTATATGGTATCACGTTATAACGTATTACGTTATATGGTATTATGTCACAACGTATTACGTTATATGGTATAACGTTATAACGTATTACGTTATATGGTATAAAGTTATAACGTATCACCTTATATGTTATAACGTCATATGGTATAACGTTATAACGTATTACGTTATATGGTATTACGTCAAAACGTATTACGTTATATGGTATAACGTTTTTAACGTATTACGTTATATGGTATTACGTTATAACGTATTACGTTATATGGTATAACGCTATAACGTATTACGATATATGGTATAACGTTATAACGTATTACGTTATATGGTATAACGTTATAACGTATTACGTTATATGGTATAACGTTATGTGGTATAACGTTATAACGTATTACCTTATATGGTATTACGTCATATGGTATAACGTTATAACGTATTACGTTATATGGTATCACGTTATAACGTATTACGTTATATGGTATTACCTCTCAACGTATTATGTTATATGGTATAACGTTATAACGTATTACGTTATATGGTATTACGTTATAACGTATTACGTTATATGGTATAACGTTATAACGTATTACGTTATATGGTATAACGTTATGTGGTATAACGTTATAACGTATTACCTTATATGGTATTACGTCATATGGTATAACGTTATAACGTATTACGTTATATGGTATCACGTTATAACGTATTACGTTATATGGTATTATGTCACAACGTATTACGTTATATGGTATAACGTTATAACGTATTACGTTATATGGTATAACGTTATAACGTATCACCTTATATGTTATAACGTCATATGGTATAACGTTATAACGTATTACGTTATATGGTATCACGTTATAACGTATTACGTTATATGGTATTATGTCACAACGTATTACGTTATATGGTATAACGTTATAACGTATTACGTTATATTGTATTACGTCATGACGTATTACGTTATATGGTATAACGTTATAACGTTTCACCTTATACGGTATAACGTTATAACGTATTACGTTATATGGTATAACGTTATAACGTATTACGATATATGGTATAACGTTATAACGTATTACGTTATATGGTATAACGTTATAACGTATTTCGTTATATGGTATAACGTTATGTGGTATAACGTTATAACGTATTACCTTATATGGTATTACGTCAAAACGTATTACGTTATATGGTATAACGTTATAACGTATTACGTTATATGGTATCACGTTATAACGTATTACGTTATATGGTATTACCTCACAACGTATTACGTTATATGGTATAACGTTATAACGTATTACGTTATATGGTATTACGTCAAAACGTATTACGTTATATGGTATAACGTTATAACGTATTACGTTATATGGTATAACGTTATGTGGTATAACGTTATAACGTATTACCTTATATGGTATTACGTCATATGGTATAACGTTATAACGTATTACGTTATATGGTATCACGTTATAACGTATTACGTTATATGGTATTATGTCACAACGTATTACGTTATATGGTATAACGTTATAACGTATTACGTTATATGGTATAAAGTTATAACGTATCACCTTATATGTTATAACGTCATATGGTATAACGTTATAACGTATTACGTTATATGGTATTACGTCAAAACGTATTACGTTATATGGTATAACGTTTTTAACGTATTACGTTATATGGTATTACGTTATAACGTATTACGTTATATGGTATAACTCTATAACGTATTACGATATATGGTATAACGTTATAACGTATTACGTTATATGGTATAACGTTATAACGTATTACGTTATATGGTATAACGTTATGTGGTATAACGTTATAACGTAATACCTTATATGGTATTACGTCATATGGTATAACGTTATAACGTATTACGTTATATGGTATCACGTTATAACGTATTACGTTATATGGTATTACCTCTCAACGTATTATGTTATATGGTATAACGTTATAACGTATTACGTTATATGGTATTACGTTATAACGTATTACGTTATATGGTATAACGTTATAACGTATTACGTTATATGGTATAACGTTATGTGGTATAACGTTATAACGTATTACCTTATATGGTATTACGACATATGGTATAACGTTATAACGTATTACGTTATATGGTATCACGTTATAACGTATTACGTTATATGGTATTATGTCACAACGTATTACGTTATATGGTATAACGTTATAACGTATTACGTTATATGGAATAACGTTATAACGTATCACCTTATATGTTATAACGTCATATGGTATAACGTTATAACGTATTACGTTATATGGTATCACGTTATAACGTATTACGTTATATGGTATTATGTCACAACGTATTACGTTATATGGTATAACGTTATAACGTATTACGTTATATTGTATTACGTCATAACGTATTACGTTATATGGTATAACGTTATAACGTTTCACCTTATACGGTATAACGTTATAACGTATTACGTTATATGGTATAACGTTATAACGTATTACGATATATGGTATAACGTTATAACGTATTACGTTATATGGTATAACGTTATAACGTATTTCGTTATATGGTATAACGTTATGTGGTATAACGTTATAACGTATTAACTTATATGGTATTACGTCAAAACGTATTACGTTATATGGTATAACGTTATAACGTATTACGTTATATGGTATTATGTCACAACGTATTACGTTATATGGTATAACGTTATAACGTATTACGTTATATTGTATTACGTCATAACGTATTACGTTATATGGTATAACGTTATAACGTCTTACGTTATATGGTATCACGTTATAACGTATTACGTTATATGGTATTACCTCACAACGTATTACGTTATATGGTATAACGTTATAACGTATTACGTTATATGGTATTACGTCAAAACGTATTACGTTATATGGTATAACGTTTTTAACGTATTACGTTATATGGTATTACGTCAAAACGTATTACGTTATATGGTATTACGTCAAAACGTATTACGTTATATGGTATAACGTTATGTGGTATAACGTTATAACGTATTACCTTATATGGTATTACGTCATATGGTATAACGTTATAACGTATTACGTTATATGGTATCACGTTATAACGTATTACGCTATATGGTATTATGTCACAACGTATTACGTTATATGGTATAACGTTATAACGTATTACGTTATATGGTATAACGTTATAACGTATTACGTTATATGGTATAACGTTATGTGGTATAACGTTATAACGTATTACCTTATATGGTATTACGTCATATGGTATAACGTTATAACGTATTACGTTATATGGTATCACGTTATAACGTATTACGTTATATGGTATTACCTCACAACGTATTACGTTATATGGTATAACGTTATAACGTATTACGTTATATGGTATTACGTCAAAACGTATTACGTTATATGGTATAACGTTTTTAACGTATTACGTTATATGGTATTACGTCAAAACGTATTACGTTATATGGTATTACGTCAAAACGTATTACGTTATATGGTATAACGTTATGTGGTATAACGTTATAACGTATTACCTTATATGGTATAACGTCATATGGTATAACGTCGTAACGTATTACGTTATATGGTATTACGTTATAACGTATTACGTTATATGTTATAACGTTATAACGTATTACGTTATATGGTATTACGTTATAACGTATTACGTTATATGGTATAACGTTATAACGTATTACGTTATATGGTATTACGTCAAAACGTATTACGTTATATGGTATAACGTTTATAACGTATTACGTTATATGGTATTATGTTATAACGTATTACGTTATATGGTATTACGTCATAACGTAACACGTTATATGGTATAACGTTATAACGTATTACGTTATATTGTATTACGTCATAACGTATTACGTTATATGGTATAACGTTATAACCTATTACGTTATATGGTATTACGTTATAGCGTATTACGTTATATGGTATAACGTTATAACGTATTACGTTATATGGTATTACGTCATAACGTAACACGTTATATGGTATAACGTTATAACGTATTACGTTATATTGTATTACGTCATAACGTATTACGTTATATGGTATAACGTTATAACGTTTTACCTTATATGGTATAACGTTATAACGTTTTACCTTATATGGTATAACGTTATAACGTATTACGTTATAACGTATTACGTTATATGGTATCACGTTATAACGTATTACGTTATATGGTATAACGTTATAACGTATTACCTTATATGGTATTACGTCATATGGTATAACGTTATAACGTATTACGTTATATGGTATCACGTTATAACGTATTACGTTATATGGTATAACGTTATAACGTATTACGTTATATGGTATTACGTTATAACGTATTACGTTATATGGTATAACGTTATAACGTATTACGTTATATGGTATTACGTTATAACGTATTACGTTATATGGTATAACGTTATAACGTATTACGTTATATGGTATTACGTTATAACGTATTACGTTATATGGTATAATGTTATAACGTATTACGTTATATGGTATTACGTCATAACGTAACACGTTATATGGTATAACGTTATAACGTATTACGTTATATTGTATTACGTCATAACGTATTACGTTATATGGTATAACGTTATAACGTATTACCTTATATGGTATTACGTCATATGGTATAACGTTATAACGTATTACGTTATATGGTATCACGTTATAACGTATTACGTTATATGGTATAGCGTTATAACGTATTACGTTATATGGTATTACGTTATAACGTATTACGTTATATGGTATAACGTTATAACGTATTACGTTATATGGTATTACGTTATAACGTATTACGTTATATGGTATAACGTTATAACGTATTACGTTATATGGTATTACGTTATAACGTATTACGTTATATGGTATAATGTTATAACGTATTACGTTATATGGTATTACGTCATAACGTAACACGTTATATGGTATAACGTTATAACGTATTACGTTATATTGTATTACGTCATAACGTATTACGTTATATGGTATAACGTTATAACGTATTACGTTATATGGTATAACGTTATGTGGTATAACGTTATAACGTATTACCTTATATGGTATTACGTCATATGGTATAACGTTATAACGTATTACGTTATATGGTATTACGTTATAACGTTTTACCTTATATGGTATAACGTTATAACGTATTACGTTATAACGTATTACGTTATATGGTATCACGTTATAACGTATTACGTTATATGGTATAACGTTATAACGTATTACCTTATATGGTATTACGTCATATGGTATAACGTTATAACGTATTACGTTATATGGTATCACGTTATAACGTATTACGTTATATGGTATAACGTTATAACGTATTACGTTATATGGTATTACGTTATAACGTATTACGTTATATGGTATAACGTTATAACGTATTACGTTATATGGTATTACGTTATAACGTATTACGTTATATGGTATAACGTTATAACGTATTACGTTATATGGTATAACGTTATGTGGTATAACGTTATAACGTATTACCTTATATGGTATTACGTCATATGGTATAACGTTATAACGTATTACGTTATATGGTATCACGTTATAACGTATTACGTTATATGGTATAACGTTATAACGTATTACCTTATATGGTATAACGTCATATGGTATAACGTCGTAACGTATTACGTTATATGGTATTACGTTATAACGTATTACGTTATATGGTATAACGTTATAACGTATTACGTTATATGGTATTACGTTATAACGTATTACGTTATATGGTATAACGTTATAACGTATTACGTTATATGGTATTACGTCAAAACGTATTACGTTATATGGTATAACGTTTATAACGTATTACGTTATATGGTATTATGTTATAACGTATTACGTTATATGGTATTACGTCATAACGTAACACGTTATATGGTATAACGTTATAACGTATTACGTTATATTGTATTACGTCATAACGTATTACGTTATATGGTATAACGTTATAACGTATTACGTTATATGGTATAACGTTATGTGGTATAACGTTATAACGTATTACCTTATATGGTATTACGTCATATGGCATAACGTTATAACGTATTACGTTATATGGTATTACGTTATAACGTATTACGTTATATGGTATAACGTTATAACGTATTACGTTATATGGTATAACGTTATAACGTATTACGTTATATGGTATAACGTTATAACGTATTACGTTATATGGTATTACGTTATAACGTATTACGTTATATGGTATAACGTTATAACGTATTACGTTATATGGTATAACGTTATGTGGTATAACGTTATAACGTATTACCTTATATGGTATTACGTCATATGGTATAACGTTATAACGTATTACGTTATATGGTATCACGTTATAACGTATTACGTTATATGGTATTACGTCACAACGTATTACGTTATATGGAATAACGTTATAACGTATTACGTTATATGGTATAATGTTATAACGTATTACCTTATATGGTATAACGTCATATGGTATAACGTCGTAACGTATTACGTTATATGGTATTACGTTATAACGTATTACGTTATATGGTATAACGTTATAACGTATTACGATATATGGTATAACGTTATAACGTATTACGTTATATGGTATAACGTTATAACGTATTACGTTATATGGTATCACGTTATAACGTATTACGTTATATGGTATTACCTCACAACGTATTACGTTATATGGAATAACGTTATAACGTATTACGTTATATGGTATAACGTTATAACGTATTACCTTATATGGTATAACGTCATATGGTATAACGTTATAACGTATTACGTTATATGGTATTACGTTATAACGTATTACGTTATATGGTATAACGTTATAACGTATTACGTTATATGGTATTACGTTATAACGTATTACGTTATATGGTATAACGTTATAACGTATTACGTTATATGGTATTACGTCATAACGTAACACGTTATATGGTATAACGTTATAACGTATTACGTTATATTGTATTACGTCATAACGTATTACGTTATATGGTATAATGTTATAACGTATTACCTTATATGGTATAACGTCATATGGTATAACGTCGTAACGTATTACGTTATATGGTATTACGTCATAACGTATTACGTTATATGGTATAACGTTATAACGTATTACGTTATATGGTATAACGTTATGTGGTATAACGTTATAACGTATTACCTTATATGGTATTACGTCATATGGTATAACGTTATAACATATTACGTTATATGGTATCACGTTATAACGTATTACGTTATATGGTATTACCTCACAACGTATTACGTTATATGGAATAACGTTATAACGTATTACGTTATATGGTATAATGTTATAACGTATTACCTTATATGGTATAACGTCATATGGTATAACGTCGTAACGTATTACGTTATATGGTATTACGTCATAACGTATTACGTTATATGGTATAACGTTATAACGTATTACGTTATATGGTATAACGTTATGTGGTATAACGTTATAACGTATTACCTTATATGGTATTACGTCATATGGTATAACGTTATAACGTATTACGTTATATGGTATCACGTTATAACGTATTACGTTATATGGTATTACCTCACAACGTATTACGTTATATGGAATAACGTTATAACGTATTACGTTATATGGTATAACGTTATAACGTATTACCTTATATGGTATAACGTCATATGGTATATCGTTATAACGTATTACGTTATATGGTATTACGTTATAACGTATTACGTTATATGGTATAACGTTATAACGTATTACGTTATATGGTATAACGTTATAACGTATTACGTTATATGGTATTACGTCAAAACGTATTACGTTATATGGTATAACGTTTTTAACGTATTACGTTATATGGTATTACGTCAAAACGTATTACGTTATATGGTATAACGTTCTTAACGTATTACGTTATATGGTATAACGTTATAACGTATTACGTTATATGGTATTACGTTATAACGTATTACGTTATATGGTATAACGTTATAACGTATTACGTTATATGGTATTACGTCAAAACGTATTACGTTATATGGTATAACGTTTTTAACGTATTACGTTATATGGTATTACGTTATAACGTATTACGTTATATGGTATAACGTTATGTGGTATAACGTTATAACGTATTACCTTATATGGTATTACGTCATATGGTATAACGTTATAACGTATTACGTTATATGGTATCACGTTATAACGTATTACGTTATATGGTATTACCTCACAACGTATTACGTTATATGGAATAACGCTATAACGTATTACGTTATATGGTATAACGTTATAACGTATTACGTTATATGGTATAACGTCATATGGTATAACGTTATAACGTATTACGTTATATGGTATTACGTTATAACGTATTACGTTATATGGTATAACGTTATAACGTATTACGTTATATGGTATTACGTTATAACGTATTACGTTATATGGTATAACGTTATAACGTATTACGTTATATGGTATTACGTCATAACGTAACACGTTATATGGTATAACGTTATAACGTATTACGTTATATTGTATTACGTCATAACGTATTACGTTATATGGTATAATGTTATAACGTATTACCTTATATGGTATAACGTCATATGGTATAACGTCGTAACGTATTACGTTATATGGTATTACGTCATAACGTATTACGTTATATGGTATAACGTTATGACGTATTACGTTATATGGTATAACGTTATGTGGTATAACGTTATAACATATTACCTTATATGGTATTACGTCATATGGTATAACGTTATAACGTATTACGTTATATGGTATAACGTCATATGGTATAACGTCGTAACGTATTACGTTATATGGTATTACGTCATAACGTATTACGTTATATGGTATAACGTTATAACGTATTACGTTATATGGTATAATGTTATAACGTATTACCTTATATGGTATAACGTCATATGGTATAACGTCGTAACGTATTACGTTATATGGTATTACGTCATAACGTATTACGTTATATGGTATAACGTTATAACGTATTACGTTATATGGTATAACGTTATGTGGTATAACGTTATAACGTATTACCTTATATGGTATTACGTCATATGGTATAACGTTATAACGTATTACGTTATATGGTATCACGTTATAACGTATTACGTTATATGGTATTACCTCACAACGTATTACGTTATATGGAATAACGTTATAACGTATTACGTTATATGGTATAACGTTATAACGTATTACCTTATATGGTATAACGTCATATGGTATATCGTTATAACGTATTACGTTATATGGTATTACGTTATAACGTATTACGTTATATGGTATAACGTTATAACGTATTACGTTATATGGTATAACGTTATAACGTATTACGTTATATGGTATTACGTCAAAACGTATTACGTTATATGGTATAACGTTTTTAACGTATTACGTTATATGGTATTACGTCAAAACGTATTACGTTATATGGTATAACGCTTTTAACGTATTACGTTATATGGTATAACGTTATAACGTATTACGTTATATGGTATTACGTTTTAACGTATTACGTTATATGGTATAACGTTATAACGTATTACGTTATATGGTATTACGTCAAAACGTATTACGTTATATGGTATAACGTTTTTAACGTATTACGTTATATGGTATTACGTTATAACGTATTACGTTATATGGTATAACGTTATGTGGTATAACGTTATAACGTATTACCTTATATGGTATTACGTCATATGGTATAACGTTATAACGTATTACGTTATATGGTATCACGTTATAACGTATTACGTTATATGGTATTACCTCACAACGTATTACGTTATATGGTATAACGTTATAACGTATTACGTTATATGGTATTACGTTATAACGTATTACGTTATATGGTATAACGTTATAACGTATTACGTTATATGGTATAACGTTATGTGGTATAACGTTATAACGTATTACCTTATATGGTATTACGTCATATGGTATAACGTTATAACGTATTACGTTATATGGTATCACGTTATAACGTATTACGTTATATGGTATTATGTCACAACGTATTACGTTATATGGTATAACGTTATAACGTATTACGTTATATGGTATAACGTTATAACGTATCTCCTTATATGTTATAACGTCATATGGTATAACGTTATAACGTATTACGTTATATGGTATTACGTCAAAACGTATTACGTTATATGGTATAACGTTTTTAACGTATTGCGTTATATGGTATTACATCATAACGTAACACGTTATATGGTATAACGTTATGTGGTATAACGTTATAACGTATTACCTTATATGGTATTACGTCATATGGTATAACGTTATAACGTATTACGTTATATGGTATCACGTTATAACGTATTACGTTATATGGTATTACCTCACAACGTATTACGTTATATGGAATAACGTTATAACGTATTACGTTATATGGTATAACGTTATAACGTATTACCTTATATTGTATAACGTCATATGGTATAACGTTATAACGTATTACGTTATATTGTATTACGTTATAACGTATTACGTTATATGGTATAACGTTATAACGTATTACGTTATATGGTATTACGTTATAACGTATTGCGTTATATGGTATAACGTTTTTAACGTATTACGTTATATGGTATTACGTTATAACGTATTACGTTATATGGTATAACGTTATAACGTATTACGTTATATGGTATAACGTTATAACGTATTACCTTATATGGTATAACGTCATATGGTATAACGTCGTAACGTATTACGTTATATGGTATTACGTTATAACGTATTACGTTATATGGTATAACGTTATAACGTATTACGTTATATGGTATTACCTTATATGGTATAGCGTCATATGGTATAACGTCGTAACGTATTACGTTATATGGTATTACGTCAAAACGTATTACGTTATATGGTATAACGTTTTTAACGTATTACGTTATATGGTATTACGTTATAACGTATTACGTTATATGGTATAACGTTATAACGTATTACGATATATGGTATAACGTTATAACGTATTACGCTATATGGTATAACGTTATAACGTATTACGTTATATGGTATAACGTTATGTGGCGTAACGTTATAACGTATTACCTTATATGGTATTACGTCATATGGTATAACGTTATAACGTATTACGTTATATGGTATCACGTTATAACGTATTACGTTATATGGTATTATGTCACAACGTATTACGTTATATGGTATAACATTATAACGTATTACGTTATATGGTATAACGTTATAACGTATCTCCTTATATGTTATAACGTCATATGGTATAACGTTATAACGTATTACGTTATATGGTATTACGTCAAAACGTATTACGTTATATGGTATAACGTTTTTAACGAATTGCGTTATATGGTATTACGTCATAACGTAACACGTTATATGGTATAACGTTATAACGTATTACGTTATATGGTATAACGTTATAACGTATTACGTTATATGGTATAACGTTATGTGGTATAACGTTATAACGTATTACATTATATGGTATTACGTCATATGGTATAACGTTATAACGTATTACGTTATATGGTATCACGTTATAACGTATTACGTTATATGGTATTATCTCACAACGTATTACGTTATATGGAATAACGTTATAACGTATTACGTTATATGGTATAACGTTATAACGTATTACCTTATATGGTATAACGTCATATGGTATATCGTTATAACGTATTACGTTATATGGTATTACGTTATAACGTATTACGTTATATGGTATAACGTTATAACGTATTACGTTATATGTTATAACGTTATAACGTATTACGTTATATGGTATTACGTCAAAACGTATTACGTTATATGGTATAACGTTTTTAACGTATTACGTTATATGGTATTACGTCAAAACGTATTACGTTATATGGTATAACGTTTTTAACGTATTACGTTATATGGTATAACGTTATAACGTATTACGTTATATGGTATTACGTTTTAACGTATTACGTTATATGGTATAACGTTATAACGTATTACGTTATATGGTATTACGTCAAAACGTATTACGTTATATGGTATAACGTTTTTAACGTATTACGTTATATGGTATTACGTTATAACGTATTACGTTATATGGTATAACGTTATGTGGTATAACGTTATAACGTATTACCTTATATGGTATTACGTCATATGGTATAACGATATAACGTATTACGTTATATGGTATCACGTTATAACGTATTACGTTATATGGTATTACCTCACAACGTATTACGTTATATGGTATAACGTTATAACGTATTACGTTATATGGTATTACGTTATAACGTATTACGTTATATGGTATAACGTTATAACGTATTACGTTATATGGTATAACGTTATGTGGTATAACGTTATAACGTATTACCTTATATGGTATTACGTCATATGGTATAACGTTATAACGTATTACGTTATATGGTATCACGTTATAACGTATTACGTTATATGGTATTATGTCACAACGTATTACGTTATATGGTATAACGTTATAACGTATTACGTTATATGGTATAACGTTATAACGTATCTCCTTATATGTTATAACGTCATATGGTATAACGTTATAACGTATTACGTTATATGGTATTACGTCAAAACGTATTACGTTATATGGTATAACGTTTTTAACGTATTGCGTTATATGGTATTACGTCATAACGTAACACGTTATATGGTATAACGTTATGTGGTATAACGTTATAACGTATTACCTTATATGGTATTACGTCATATGGTATAACGTTATAACGTATTACGTTATATGGTATCACGTTATAACGTATTACGTTATATGGTATTACCTCACAACGTATTACGTTATATGGAATAACGTTATAACGTATTACGTTATATGGTATAACGTTATAACGTATTACCTTATATTGTATAACGTCATATGGTATAACGTTATAACGTATTACGTTATATTGTATTACGTTATAACGTATTACGTTATATGGTATAACGTTATAACGTATTACGTTATATGGTATTACGTTATAACGTATTGCGTTATATGGTATAACGTTTTTAACGTATTACGTTATATGGTATTACGTTATAACGTATTACGTTATATGGTATAACGTTATAACGTATTACGTTATATGGTATAACGTTATAACGTATTACCTTATATGGTATAACGTCATATGGTATAACGTCGTAACGTATTACGTTATATGGTATTACGTTATAACGTATTACGTTATATGGTATAACGTTATAACGTATTACGTTATATGGTATTACCTTATATGGTATAGCGTCATATGGTATAACGTCGTAACGTATTACGTTATATGGTATTACGTCAAAACGTATTACGTTATATGGTATAACGTTTTTAACGTATTACGTTATATGGTATTACGTTATAACGTATTACGTTATATGGTATAACGTTATAACGTATTACGATATATGGTATAACGTTATAACGTATTACGCTATATGGTATAACGTTATAACGTATTACGTTATATGGTATAACGTTATGTGGCGTAACGTTATAACGTATTACCTTATATGGTATTACGTCATATGGTATAACGTTATAACGTATTACGTTATATGGTATCACGTTATAACGTATTACGTTATATGGTATTATGTCACAACGTATTACGTTATATGGTATAACATTATAACGTATTACGTTATATGGTATAACGTTATAACGTATCTCCTTATATGTTATAACGTCATATGGTATAACGTTATAACGTATTACGTTATATGGTATTACGTCAAAACGTATTACGTTATATGGTATAACGTTTTTAACGAATTGCGTTATATGGTATTACGTCATAACGTAACACGTTATATGGTATAACGTTATAAAGTATTACGTTATATGGTATAACGTTATAACGTATTACGTTATATGGTATAACGTTATGTGGTATAACGTTATAACGTATTACATTATATGGTATTACGTCATATGGTATAACGTTATAACGTATTACGTTATATGGTATCACGTTATAACGTATTACGTTATATGGTATTACCTCACAACGTATTACGTTATATGGAATAACGTTATAACGTATTACGTTATATGGTATAACGTTATAACGTATTACCTTATATGGTATAACGTCATATGGTATAACGTTATAACGTATTACGTTATATGGTATTATGTTATAACGTATTACGTTATATGGTATAACGTTATAACGTATTACGTTATATGGTATTACGTTATAACGTATTACGTTATATGGTATAACGTTATAACGTATTACGTTATATGGTATTACGTCATAACGTAACACGTTATATGGTATAACGTTATAACGTATTACGTTATATTGAATTACGTCATAACGTATTACGTTATATGGTATCACGTTATAACGTATTACGTTATATGGTATTACCTCACAACGTATTACGTTATATGGAATAACGTTATAACGTATTACGTTATATGGTATAACGTTATAACGTATTACCTTATATGGTATAACGTCATATGGTATAACGTTATAACGTATTACGTTATATTGTATTACGTTATAACGTATTACGTTATATGGTATAACGTTATAACGTATGACCTTATATGGTATTACGTCATATGGTATAACGTTATAACGTATTACGTTATATGGTATCACGTTATAACGTATTACGTTATATGGTATTACCTCACAACGTATTACGTTATATGGAATAACGTTATAACGTATTACGTTATATGGTATAACGTTATAACGTATTACCTTATATGGTATAACGTCATATGGTATAACGTTATAACGTATTACGTTATATTGTATTACGTTATAACGTATTACGTTATATGGTATAACGTTATAACGTATTACGTTATATGGTATTACGTTATAACGTATTGCGTTATATGGTATAACGTTTTTAACGTATTACGTTATATGGTATTACGTTATAACGTATTACGTTATATGGTATAACGTTATAACGTATTACGTTATATGGTATCACGTTATAACGTATTACGTTATATGGTATTACCTCACAACGTATTACGTTATATGGTATTACGTCAAAACGTATTACGTTATATGGTATTACGTCAAAACGTATTACGTTATATGGTATTACCTCACAACGTATTACGTTATATGGTATAACGTTATAACGTATTACGTTATATGGTATAAC
Organism: Bombus huntii; assembly: GCF_024542735.1. NCBI lineage: Eukaryota > Metazoa > Arthropoda > Insecta > Hymenoptera > Apidae > Bombus > Bombus huntii. Next base: position 19,244,933 of record NC_066238.1, read on the forward strand.
GTTATGTGGTATAACGTTATAACGTATTACCTTATATGGTATTACGTCATATGGTATAACGTTATAACGTATTACGTTATATGGTATCACGTTATAACGTATTACGTTATATGGTATAACGTTATAACGTATTACGTTATATGGTATAACGTTATAACGTATTACGTTATATGGTATCACGTTATAACGTATTACGTTATATGGTATTATGTCACAACGTATTACGTTATATGGTATAACGTTATAACGTATTACGTTATATGGTATCACGTTATAACGTATTACGTTATATGGTATAACGTTATAACGTATTACCTTATATGGTATAACGTCATATGGTATAACGTCGTAACGTATTACGTTATATGGTATTACGTTATAACGTATTACGTTATATGGTATAACGTTATAACGTATTACGTTATATGGTATTACGTTATAACGTATTACGTTATATGGTATAACGTTATAACGTATTACGTTATATGGTATTACGTCAAAACGTATTACGTTATATGGTATAACGTTTTTAACGTATTACGTTATATGGTATTACGTTATAACGTATTACGTTATATGGTATAATGTTATAACGTATTACGATATATGGTATAACGTTATAACGTATTACGTTATATGGTATAACGTTATAACGTATTACGTTATATGGTATAACGTTATGTGGTATAACGTTATAACGTATTACCTTATATGGTATTACGTCATATGGTATAACGTTATAACGTATTACGTTATATGGTATCACGTTATAACGTATTACGTTATATGGTATAACGTTATAACGTATTACGTTATATGGTATTACGTTATAACGTATTACGTTATATGGTATAACGTTATAACGTATTACGTTATATGGTATTACGTTATAACGTATTACGTTATATGGTATAACGTTATAACGTATTACGTTATATGGTATTACGTTATAACGTATTACGTTATATGGTATAACGTTATAACGTGTTACGTTATATGGTATCACGTTATAACGTATTACGTTATATGGTATAACGTCATAACGTATTACGTTATATGGTATAACGTTATAACGTATTACGTTATATGGTATAACGTTATGTGGTATAACGTTATAACGTATTACCTTATATGGTATTACGTCATATGGTATAACGTTATAACGTATTACGTTATATGGTATTACGTTATAACGTATTACGTTATATGGTATAACGTTATAACGTATTACGTTATATGGTATAACGTTATAACGTATTACGTTATATGGTATAACGTTATAACGTATTACGTTATATGGTATTACGTTATAACGTATTACGTTATATGGTATAACGTTATAACGTATTACGTTATATGGTATAACGTTATAGCGTATTACGTTATATGGTATTACGTCATAACGTAACACGTTATATGGTATAACGTTATAACGTATTACGTTATATTGTATTACGTCATAACGTATTACGTTATATGGTATAACGTTATAACGTTTTACCTTATATGGTATAACGTTATAACGTTTTACCTTATATGGTATAACGTTATAACGTATTACGTTATATGGTATAACGTTATAACGTATTACGTTATATGGTATAACGTTATAACGTATTACGTTATATGGTATAACGTTATAACGTATTACGTTATATGGTATCACGTTATAACGTATTACGTTATATGGTATTATGTCACAACGTATTACGTTATATGGTATAACGTTATAACGTATTACGTTATATGGTATAACGTTATAACGTATTACGTTATATGGTATAACGTTATAACGTATTACCTTATATGGTATAACGTCATATGGTATAACGTCGTAACGTATTACGTTATATGGTATTACGTTATAACGTATTACGTTATATGGTATAACGTTATAACGTATTACGTTATATGGTATTACGTTATAACGTATTACGTTATATGGTATAACGTTATAACGTATTACGTTATATGGTATTACGTCAAAACGTATTACGTTATATGGTATAACGTTTTTAACGTATTACGTTATATGGTATTACGTTATAACGTATTACGTTATATGGTATAATGTTATAACGTATTACGATATATGGTATAACGTTATAACGTATTACGTTATATGGTATAACGTTATAACGTATTACGTTATATGGTATAACGTTATGTGCTATAACGTTATAACGTATTACCTTATATGGTATTACGTCTTATGGTATAACGTTATAACGTATTACGTTATATGGTATCACGTTATAACGTATTACGTTATATGGTATAACGTTATAACGTATTACGTTATATGGTATTACGTTATAACGTATTACGTTATATGGTATAACGTTATAACGTATTACGTTATATGGTATTACGTTATAACGTATTACGTTATATGGTATAACGTTATAACGTATTACGTTATATGGTATTACGTTATAACGTATTACGTTATATGGTATAACGTTATAACGTATTACGTTATATGGTATAACGTTATAACGTATTACGTTATATGGTATAACGTCATAACGTATTACGTTATATGGTATAACGTTATAACGTATTACGTTATATGGTATAACGTTATGTGGTATAACGTTATAACGTATTACCTTATATGGTATTACGTCATATGGTATAACGTTATAACGTATTACGTTATATGGTATTACGTTATAACGTATTACGTTATATGGTATAACGTTATAACGTATTACGTTATATGGTATAACGTTATAACGTATTACGTTATATGGTATAACGTTATAACGTATTACGTTATATGGTATTACGTTATAACGTATTACGTTATATGGTATAACGTTATAACGTATTACGTTATATGGTATAACGTTATAACGTATTACGTTAAAACGTATTACCTTATATGGTATTACGTCATATGGTATAACGTTATATCGTATTACGTTATATGGTATTACGTTATAGCGTATTACGTTATATGGTATAACGTTATAACGTATTACGTTATATGGTATTACGTCATAACGTAACACGTTATATGGTATAACGTTATAACGTATTACGTTATATTGTATTACGTCATAACGTATTACGTTATATGGTATAACGTTATAACGTTTTACCTTATATGGTATAACGTTATAACGTTTTACCTTATATGGTATAACGTTATAACGTATTACGTTATATGGTATAACGTTATAACGTATTACGTTATATGGTATAACGTTATGTGGTATAACGTTATAACGTATTACCTTATATGGTATTACGTCATATGGTATAACGTTATAACGTATTACGTTATATGGTATCACGTTATAACGTATTACGTTATATGGTATTACGTCACAACGTATTACGTTATATGGAATAACGTTATAACGTATTACGTTATATGGTATAATGTTATAACGTATTACCTTATATGGTATAACGTCATATGGTATAACGTTATAACGTATTACGTTATATGGTATTACGTCACAACGTATTACGTTATATGGAATAACGTTATAACGTATTACGTTATATGGTATTACGTCAAAACGTATTACGTTATATGGTATAACGTTTTTAACGTATTACGTTATATGGTATTACGTTATAACGTATTACGTTATATGGTATAACGTTATAACGTATTACGATATATGGTATAACGTTATAACGTATTACGTTATATGGTATAACGTTATAACGTATTACGTTATATGGTATCACGTTATAACGTATTACGTTATATGGTATTACCTCACAACGTATTACGTTATATGGAATAACGTTATAACGTATTACGTTATATGGTATAACGTTATAACGTATTACCTTATATGGTATAACGTCATATGGTATAACGTTATAACGTATTACGTTATATGGTATTACGTTATAACGTATTACGTTATATGGTATAACGTTATAACGTATTACGTTATATGGTATTACGTTATAACGTATTACGTTAAATGGTATAACGTTATAACGTATTACGTTATATGGTATTACGTCAAAACGTATTACGTTATATGGTATAACGTTTTTAACGTATTACGTTATATGGTATTACGTCAAAACGTATTACGTTATATGGTATTGCGTCAAAACGTATTACGTTATATGGTATAACGTTTTTAACGTATTACGTTATATGGTATTACGTTATAACGTATTACGTTATATGGTATAACGTTATAACGTAATACGTTATATGGTATAACGTTATAACGTATTACCTTATATGGTATAACGTCATATGGTATAACGTTATAACGTATTACGTTATATGGTATCACGTTATAACGTATTACGTTATGTGGTATTATGTCACAACGTATTACGTTATATGGTATTACGTCAAAACGTATTACGTTATATGGTATTACCTCACAACGTATTACGTTATATGGTATAACGTTATAACGTATTACGTTATATGGTATAACGTTATAACGTATCACCTTATATGTTATAACGTCATATGGTATAACGTTATAACGTATTACGTTATATGGTATCACGTTATAACGTATTACGTTATATGGTATTATGTCACAACGTATTACGTTATATGGTATAACGTTATAACGTATTACGTTATATGGTATTACTTTATAACGTATTACGTTATATGGTATAACGTTATAACGTATTACGTTATATGGTATTACGTCATAACGTAACACGTTATATGGAATAACGTTATAACGTATTACGTTATATTGTATTACGTCATAACGTATTACGTTATATGGTATAACGTTATAACGTTTTACCTTATATGGTATAACGTTATAACGTATTACGTTATATGGTAAAACGTTATAACGTACTACGATATATGGTATAACGTTATAACGTATTACGTTATATGGTATAACGTTATAACGTATTTCGTTATATGGTATAACGTTATGTGGTATAACGTTATAACGTATTACCTTATATGGTATTACGTCATATGGTATAACGTTATAACGTATTACGTTATATGGTATCACGTTATAACGTATTACGTTATATGGTATTACCTCACAACGTATTACGTTATATGGTATAACGTTATAACGTATTACGTTATATGGTATTACGTCAAAACGTATTACGTTATATGATATAACGTTTTTAACGTATTACGTTATATGGTATTACGTCAAAACGTATTACGTTATATGGTATTACGTTATAACGTATTACGTTATATGGTATAACGTTATAACGTATTACGTTATATGGTATTACGTTATAACGTATTACGTTATATGGTATATCGTTATAACGTATTACGTTATATGGTATAACGTTTTTAACGTATTACGTTATATGGTATTACGTTATAACGTATTACGTTATATGGTATAACGTTATAACGTATTACGTTATATGGTATAACGTTATAACGTATTACGTTATATGGTATTACGTTATAACGTATTACGTTATATGGTATAACGTTATAACGTATTACGTTATATGGTATTACGTCAAAACGTATTACGTTATATGGTATAACGTTTTTAACGTATTACGTTATATGGTATTACGTTATAACGTATTACGTTATATGGTATAACGTTATAACGTATTACGATATATGGTATAACGTTATAACGTATTACGTTATATGGTATAACGTTATAACGTATTACGTTATATGGTATTACGTCAAAACGTATTACGTTATATGGTATAACGTTTTTAACGTATTACGTTATATGGTATTACGTTATAACGTATTACGTTATATGGTATAACGTTATGTGGTATAACGTTATAACGTATTACCTTATATGGTATCACGTGATATGGTATAACGTTATAACGTATTACCTTATATGGTATAACGTCATATGGTGTAACGTTATAACGTATTACGTTATATGGTATTAAGTTATAACGTATTACGTTATATGGTATAACGTTATAACGTATTACGTTATATGGTATTACGTTATAACGTATTACGTTATATGGTATAACGTTATAACGTATTACGTTATATGGTATTACGTCAAAACGTATTACGTTATATGGTATAACGTTTTTAACGTATTACGTTATATGGTATTACGTTATAACGTATTACGTTATATGGTATAACGTTATAACGTATTACGTTATATGGTATAACGTTTTTAACGTATTACGTTATATGGTATTACGTTATAACGTATTACGTTATATGGTATAACGTTATAACGTATTACGTTATATGGTATAACGTTATAACGTATTACGTTATATGGTATTACGTTATAACGTATTACGTTATATGGTATAACGTTATAACGTATTACGTTATATGGTATTACGTCAAAACGTATTACGTTATATGGTATAACGTTTTTAACGTATTACGTTATATGGTATTACGTTATAACGTATTACGTTATATGGTATAACGTTATAACGTATTACGATATATGGTATAACGTTATAACGTATTACGTTATATGGTATAACGTTATAACGTATTACGTTATATGGTATTACGTCAAAACGTATTACGTTATATGGTATAACGTTTTTAACGTATTACGTTATATGGTATTACGTTATAACGTATTACGTTATATGGTACAACGTTATAACGTATTACGATATATGGTATAACGTTATAACGTATTACGTTATATGGTATAACGTTATAACGTATTACGTTATATGGTATAACGTTATGTGGTATAACGTTAGAACGTATTACCTTATATGGTATTACGTCATATGGTATAACGTTATAACGTATTACGTCATATGGTATAACGTTATAACGTATTACGTTATATGGTATCACGTTATAACGTATTACGTTATATGGTATTATGTCACAACGTATTACGTTATATGGTATAACGTTATAACGTATTACGTTATATGGTATAACGTTATGTGGTATAACGTTAGAACGTATTACCTTATATGGTATTACGTTATATGGTATTACGTTATAACGTATTACGTTATATGGTATAACGTTATAACGTATTACGTTATATGGTATTACGTCAAAACGTATTACGTTATATGGTATAACGTTTTTAACGTATTACGTTATATGGTATTACGTTATAACGTATTACGTTATATGGTATAACGTTATAACGTATTACGTTATATGGTATTATGTCACAACGTATTACGTTATATGGTATAACGTTATAACGTATTACGTTATATGGTATTACGTTATAACGTATTACGTTATATGGTATAACGTTATAACGTATTACGTTGTATGGTATTACGTCATAACGTAACACGTTATATGGTATAACGTTATAACGTATTACGATATATGGTATAACGTTATAACGTATTACGTTATATGGTATAACGTTATAACGTATTTCGTTATATGGTATAACGTTATGTGGTATAACGTTATAACGTATTACCTTATATGGTATTACGTCATATGGTATAACGTTATAACGTATTACGTTATATGGTATCACGTTATAACGTATTACGTTATATGGTATTACCTCACAACGTATTACGTTATATGGTATAACGTTATAACGTATTACGTTATATGGTATTACGTCAAAACGTATTACGTTATATGGTATAACGTTTTTAACGTATTACGTTATATGGTATTACGTCAAAACGTATTACGTTATATGGTATTACGTTATAACGTATTACGTTATATGGTATAACGTTATAACGTATTACGTTATATGGTATTACGTTATAACGTATTACGTTATATGGTATAACGTTATAACGTATTACGTTATATGGTATAACGTTTTTAACGTATTACGTTATATGGTATTACGTTATAACGTATTACGTTATATGGTATAACGTTATAACGTATTACGTTATATGGTATAACGTTATAACGTATTACGTTATATGGTATTACGTTATAACGTATTACGTTATATGGTATAACGTTATAACGTATTACGTTATATGGTATTACGTCAAAACGTATTACGTTATATGGTATAACGTTTTTAACGTATTACGTTATATGGTATTACGTTATAACGTATTACGTTATATGGTATAACGTTATAACGTATTACGATATATGGTATAACGTTATAACGTATTACGTTATATGGTATAACGTTATAACGTATTACGTTATATGGTATTACGTCAAAACGTATTACGTTATATGGTATAACGTTTTTAACGTATTACGTTATATGGTATTACGTTATAACGTATTACGTTATATGGTATAACGTTATGTGGTATAACGTTATAACGTATTACCTTATATGGTATCACGTGATATGGTATAACGTTATAACGTATTACGTTATATGGTATCACGTTATAACGTATTACGTTATATGGTATTACCTCACAACGTATTACGTTATATGGAATAACGTTATAACGTATTACGTTATATGGTATAACGTTATAACGTATTACCTTATATGGTATAACGTCATATGGTGTAACGTTATAACGTATTACGTTATATGGTATTACGTTATAACGTATTACGTTATATGGTATTATGTCACAACGTATTACGTTATATGGTATAACGTTATAACGTATTACGTTATATGGTATCACGTTATAACGTATTACGTTGTATGGTATTACGTCATAACGTAACACGTTATATGGTATAACGTTATAACGTATTACGATATATGGTATAACGTTATAACGTATTACGATATATGGTATAACGTTATAACGTATTACGTTATATGGTATAACGTTATAACGTATTACGATATATGGTATAACGTTATAACGTATTAAGTTATATGGTATTATGTCACAACGTATTACGTTATATGGTATAACGTTATAACGTATCACCTTATATGTTATAACGTCATATGGTATAACGTTATAACGTATTACCTTATATGGTATCACGTTATAACGTATTACGTTATATGGTATTATGTCACAACGTATTACGTTATATGGTATAACGTTATAACGTATTACGTTATATGGTATTACGTTATAACGTATTACGTTATATGGTATAACATTATAACGTATTACGTTGTATGGTATTACGTCATAACGTAACACGTTATATGGTATAACGTTATAACGTATTACGATATATGGTATAACGTTATAACGTATTACGTTATATGGTATTACCTCACAACGTATTACGTTATATGGAATAACGTTATAACGTATTACGTTATATGGAATAATGTTATAACGTATTACCTTATATGGTATAACGTCATATGGTATAACGTTATAACGTATTACGTTATATGGTATTACGTTATAACGTATTACGTTATATGGTATAACGTTATAACGTATTACGTTATATGGTATCACGTTATAACGTATTACGTTATATGGTATTACCTCACAACGTATTACGTTATATGGAATAACGTTATAACGTATTACGTTATATGGTATAACGTTATAACGTATTACCTTATATGGTATAACGTCATATGGTATAACGTTATAACGTATTACGTTATATGGTATTACGTTATAACGTATTACGTTATATGGTATAACGTTATAACGTATAACGTTATATGGTATTACGTTATAACGTATTACGTTATATGGTATAACGTTATAACGTATTACGTTATATGGTATTACGTCAAAACGTATTACGTTATATGGTATAACGTTTTTAACGTATTACGTTATATGGTATTACGTCAAAACGTATTACGTTATATGGTATTACGTCAAAACGGATTACGTTATATGGCATAACGTTTTTAACGTATTACGTTATATGGTATTACGTTATAACGTATTACGTTATATGGTATAACGTCAAAACGTATTACGTTATATGGTATAACGTTTTTAACGTATTACGTTATATGGTATTACGTTATAACGTATTACGTTATGTGGTATAACGTTATAACGTATTACGATATATGGTATAACGTTATAACGTATTACGTTATATGGTATAACGTTTTTAACGTATTACGTTATATGGTATTACGTTATAACGTATTACGTTATGTGGTATAACGTTATAACGTATTACGATATATGGTATAACGTTATAACGTATTACGTTATATGGTATAACGTTATAACGTATTACGTTATATGGTATAACGTTATGTGGTATAACGTTATAACGTATTACCTTATATGGTATTACGTCATATGGTATAACGTTATAACGTATTACGTTATATGGTATCACGTTATAACGTATTACGTTATATGGTATTACCTCACAACGTATTACGTTATATGGTATAACGTTATAACGTATTACGTTATATGGTATTACGTTATAACGTATTACGTTATATGGTATAACGTTTTTAACGTATTACGTTATATGGTATTACGTCAAAACGTATTACGTTATATGGTATTACGTCAAAACGGATTACGTTATATGGTATAACGTTTTTAACGTATTACGTCATATGGTATTACGTTATAACGTATTACGTTATATGGTATAACGTTATAACGTATTACGTTATATGGTATAACGTTTTTAACGTATTACGTTATATGGTATTACGTTATAACGTATTACGTTATATGGTATAACGTTATAACGTATTACGTTATATGGTATAACGTTATAACGTATTACGTTATATGGTATTACGTTATAACGTATTACGTTATATGGTATAACGTTATAACGTATTACGTTATATGGTATTACGTCAAAACGTATTACGTTATATGGTATAACGTTTTTAACGTATTACGTTATATGGTATTACGTTATAACGTATTACGTTATATGGTATAACGTTATAACGTATTACGATATATGGTATAACGTTATAACGTATTACGTTATATGGTATAACGTTATAACGTATTACGTTATATGGTATTACGTCAAAACGTATTACGTTATATGGTATAACGTTTTTAACGTATTACGTTATATGGTATTACGTTATAACGTATTACGTTATATGGTATAACGTTATAACGTATTACGATATATGGTATAACGTTATAACGTATTACGTTATATGGTATAACGTTATAACGTATTACGTTATATGGTATAACGTTATGTGGTATAACGTTAGAACGTATTACCTTATATGGTATTACGTCATATGGTATAACGTTATAACGTATTACGTCATATGGTATAACGTTATAACGTATTACGTTATATGGTATCACGTTATAACGTATTACGTTATATGGTATTATGTCACAACGTATTACGTTATATGGTATAACGTTATAACGTATTACGTTATATGGTATAACGTTATAACGTATCACCTTATATGTTATAACGTCATATGGTATAACGTTATAACGTATTACCTTATATGGTATCACGTTATAACGTATTACGTTATATGGTATTATGTCACAACGTATTACGTTATATGGTATAACGTTATAACGTATTACGTTAAATGGTATTACGTTATAACGTATTACGTTATATGGTATAACGTTATAACGTATTACGTTGTATGGTATTACGTCATAACGTAACACGTTATATGGTATAACGTTATAACGTATTACGTTATATTGTATTACGTCATAACGTATTACGTTATATGGTATAACGTTATAACGTTTTACCTTATATGGTATAACGTTATAACGTATTACGTTATATGGTATAACGTTATAACGTATTACGATATATGGTATAACGTTATAACGTATTACGTTATATGGTATAACGTTATAACGTATTTCGTTATATGGTATAACGTTATGTGGTATAACGTTATAACGTATTACCTTATATGGTATTACGTCATATGGTATAACGTTATAACGTATTACGTTATATGGTATCACGTTATAACGTATTACGTTATATGGTATTACCTCACAACGTATTACGTTATATGGTATAACGTTATAACGTATTACGTTATATGGTATTACGTCAAAACGTATTACGTTATATGGTATAACGTTTTTAACGTATTACGTTATATGGTATTACGTCAAAACGTATTACGTTATATGGTATTACGTCAAAACGTATTACGTTATATGGTATTACCTCACAACGTATTACGTTATATGGTATAACGTTATAACGTATTACGTTATATGGTATTACGTTATAACGTATTACGTTATATGGTATAACGTTATAACGTATTACGTTATATGGTATAACGTTATGTGGTATAACGTTATAACGTATTACCTTATATGGTATTACGTCATATGGTATAACGTTATAACGTATTACGTTATATGGTATCACGTTATAACGTATTACGTTATATGGTATTATGTCACAACGTATTACGTTATATGGTATAACGTTATAACGTATTACGTTATATGGTATAACGTTATAACGTATTACGTTATATGGTATAACGTTATGTGGTATAACGTTATAACGTATTACCTTATATGGTATTACGTCTTATGGTATAACGTTATAACGTATTACGTTATATGGTATCACGTTATAACGTATTACGTTATATGGTATAACGTTTTTAACGTATTGCGTTATACGGTATTACGTCATAACGTAACACGTTATATGGTATAACGTTATAACGTATTACGTTATATGGTATAACGTTATAACGTATTACGTTATATGGTATAACGTTATGTGGTATAACGTTATAACGTATTACCTTATATGGTATTACGTCATATGGTATAACGTTATAACGTATTACGTTATATGGTATCACGTTATAACGTATTACGTTATATGGTATTACCTCACAACGTATTACGTTATATGGAATAACGTTATAACGTATTACGTTATATGGTATAATGTTATAACGTATTACCTTATATGGTATAACGTCATATGGTATAACGTTATAACGTATTACGTTATATGGTATTACGTTATAACGTATTACGTTATATGGTATAACGTTATAACGTATTACGTTATATGGTATCACGTTATAACGTATTACGTTATATGGTATTACCTCACAACGTATTACGTTATATGGAATAACGTTATAACGTATTACGTTATATGGTATAACGTTATAACGTATTACCTTATATGGTATAACGTCATATGGTATAACGTTATAACGTATTACGTTATATGGTATTACGTTATAACGTATTACGTTATATGGTATAACGTTATAACGTATAACGTTATATGGTATTACGTTATAACGTATTACGTTATATGGTATAACGTTATAACGTATTACGTTATATGGTATTACGTCAAAACGTATTACGTTATATGGTATAACGTTTTTAACGTATTACGTTATATGGTATTACGTCAAAACGTATTACGTTATATGGTATTACGTCAAAACGGATTACGATATATGGTATAACGTTATAACGTATTACGTTATATGGTATAACGTTATAACGTATTACGTTATATGGTATAACGTTATGTGGTATAACGTTATAACGTATTACCTTATATGGTATTACGTCATATGGTATAACGTTATAACGTATTACGTTATATGGTATCACGTTATAACGTATTACGTTATATGGTATTACCTCACAACGTATTACGTTATATGGTATAACGTTATAACGTATTACGTTATATGGTATTACGTTATAACGTATTACGTTATATGGTATAACGTTACAACGTATTACGTTATATGGAATAACGTTATGTGGTATAACGTTATAACGTATTACCTTATATGGTATTACGTCATATGGTATAACGTTATAACGTATTACGTTATATGGTATCACGTTATAACGTATTACGTTATATGGTATTATGTCACAACGTGTTACGTTATATGGTATAACGTTATAACGTATTACGTTATATGGTATAACGTTATAACGTATCACCTTATATGTTATAACGTCATATGGTATAACGTTATAACGTATTACGTTATATGGTATCACGTTATAACGCATTACGTCATATGGTATTATGTCACAACGTATTACGTTATATGGTATAACGTTATAACGTATTACGTTATATGGTATTACGTTATAACGTATTACGTTATATGGTATAACGTTATAACGTATTACGTTATATGGTATTACGTCATAACGTAACACGTTATATGGTATAACGTTATAACGTATTAAGTTATATTGTATTACGTCATAACGTATTACGTTATATGGTATAACGTTATAACGTTTTACCATATAAGGTAAAACGTTATAACGTATTACGTTATATGGTATAACGTTATAACGTGTTACGATATATGGTATAACGTTATAACGTATTACGTTATATGGTATAACGTTATAACGTATTTCGTTATATGGTATAACGTTATGTGGTATAACGTTATAACGTATTACCTTATATGGTATTACGTCATATGGTATAACGTTATAACGTATTACGTTATATGGTATCACGTTATAACGTATTACCTTATATGGTATTACGTCACAACGTATTACGTTATATTGAATAACGTTATAACGTATTACGTTATATGGTATAACGTTATAACGTATTACCTTATATGGTATAACGTCATATGGTATAACGTTGTAACGTATTACGTTATATGGTATTACGTTATAACGTATTACGTTACATGGTATAACGTTATAACGTATTACGTTATATGGTATTACGTTATAACGTATTACGTTATATGGTATTACGTTATAACGTATTACGTTATATGGTATAACGTTATAACGTATTACGTTATATGGTATTACGTTATAACGTATTACGTTATATGGTATAACGTTATAACGTATTACGTTATATGGTATTACGTCATAACGTAACACGTTATATGGTATAACGTTATAACGTATTACGTTATATTGTATTACGTCATAACGTATTACGTTATATGGTATAACGTTATAACGTTTTACCTTATATGGTATAACGTTATAACGTATTACGTTATATGGTATAACGTTATAACGTATTACGATATATGGTATAACGTTATAACGTATTACGTTATATGGTATAACGTTATAACGTATTACGTTATATGGTATAACGTTATGTGGTATAACGTTATAACGTATTACCTTATATGGTATTACGTCATATGGTATAACGTTATAACGTATTACGTTATATGGTATCACGTTATAACGTATTACGTTATATGGTATTACCTCACAACGTATTACGTTATATGGTATAACGTTATAACGTATTACGTTATATGGTATTACGTTATAACGTATTACGTTATATGGTATAACGTTATAACGTATTACGTTATATGGTATAACGTTATGTGGTATAACGTTATAACGTATTACCTTATATGGTATTACGTCATATGGTATAACGTTATAACGTATTACGTTATATGGTATCACGTTATAACGTATCACCTTATATGTTATAACGTCATATGGTGTAACGTTATAACGTATTACGTTATATAGTATCACGTTATAACGTATTACGTTATATGGTATTATGTCACAACGTATTACGTTATATGGTATAACGTTATAACGTATTACGTTATATGGTATTACGTTATAACGTATTACGTTATGTGGTATAACGTTATAACGTATTACGTTATATGGTATTACGTCATAACGTAACACGTTATATGGTATAACGTTATAACGTATTACGTTATATTGTATTACGTCATAACGTATTACGTTATATGGTATAACGTTATAACGTTTTACCTTATATGGTATAACGTTATAACGTATTACGTTATATGGTATAACGTTATAACGTATTACGATATATGGTATAACGTTATAACGTATTACGTTATATGGTATAACGTTATAACGTATTTCGTTATATGGTATAACGTTATGTGGTATAACGTTATAACGTATTACCTTATATGGTATTACGTCATATGGTATAACGTTATAACGTATTACGTTATATGGTATTACGTTATAACGTATTACGTTATATGGTATAACGTTATAACGTATTACGTTATATGGTATTATGTTATAACGTATTACGTTATATGGTATAACGATATAACGTATTACGTTATATGGTATTACGTCAAAACGTATTACGTTATATGGTATAACGTTTTTAACGTATTACGTTATATGGTATTACGTTATAACGTATTACGTTATATGGTATAACGTTATAACGTATTACGTTATATGGTATTACGTTATAACGTATTACGTTATATGGTATAACGTTATAACGTATTACGTTATATGGTATTACGTCATAACGTAACACGTTATATGGTATAACGTTATAACGTATTACGTTATATTGTATTACGTCATAACGTATTACGTTATATGGTATAACGTTATAACGTATTACGTTATATGGTATTACGTCAAAACGTATTACGTTATATGGTATAACGTTTTTAACGTATTACATTATATGGTATTACGTTATAACGTATTACGTTATATGGTATAACGTTAGAACGTAATACGTTATATGGTATTACGTTATAACGTATTACGTTATATGGTATAACGTTATAACGTATTACGTTATATGGTATTACGTTATAACGTATTACGTTATATGGTATAACGTTATAACGTATTACGTTATATGGTATTACGTTAGAACGTATTACGTTATATGGTATAACGTTATAACGTATTACGTTATATGGTATAACGTTATGTGGTATAACGTTATAACGCATTACCTTATATGGTATTACGTCATATGGTATAACGTTATAACGTATTACGTTATATGGTATTACGTTATAACGTATTACGTTATATGGTACAACGTTATATCGTATTACGTTATATGGTATAACGTTATAACGTATTACGTTATATGGTATAACGTTATAACGTATTACGTTATATGGTATTACGTTATAACGTATTACGTTATATGGTATAACGTTATAACGTATTACGTTATATGGTATAACGTTATGTGGTATAACGTTATAACGTATTACCTTATATGGTATTACGTCATATGGTATAACGTTATAACGTATTACGTTATATGGTATCACGTTATAACGTATTACGTTATATGGTATTATGTCACAACGTATTACGTTATATGGTATAACGTTATAACGTATTACGTTATATGGTATTACGTTATAGCGTATTACATTATATGGTATAACGTTATAACGTATTACGTTATATGGTATTACGTCATAACGTAACACGTTATATGGTATAACGTTATAACGTATTACGTTATATTGTATTACGTCATAACGTATTACGTTATATGGTATAACGTTATAACGTTTTACCTTATATGGTATAACGTTATAACGTATTACGTTATATGGTATAACGTTATAACGTATTACGATATATGGTATAACGTTATAACGTATTACGTTATATGGTATAACGTTATAACGTATTACGTTATATGGTATAACGTTATGTGGTATAACGTTATAACGTATTACCTTATATGTTATTACGTCATATGGTATAACGTTATAACGTATTACGTTATATGGTATCACGTTATAACGTATTACGTTATATAGTATTACGTCACAACGTATTACGTTATATGGAATAACGTTATAACGTATTACGTTATATGGTATAACGTTATAACGTATTACCTTATATGGTATAACGTCATATGGTATAACGTCGTAACGTATTACGTTATATGGTATTACGTTATAACGTATTACGTTATATGTTATAACGTTATAACGTATTACGTTATATGGTATTACGTTATAACGTATTACGTTATATGGTATAACGTTATAACGTATTACGATATATGGTATAACGTTATAACGTATTACGTTATATGGTATAACGTTATAACGCATTACGTTATATGGTATAACGTTATGTGGTATAACGTTATAACGTATTACCTTATATGGTATTACGTCATATGGTATAACGTTATAACGTATTACGTTATATGGTATCACGTTATAACGTATTACGTTATATGGTATTACCTCACAACGTATTACGTTATATGGAATAACGTTATAACGTATTACGTTATATGGTATAACGTTATAACGTATTACCTTATATGGTATAACGTCATATGGTATAACGTTATAACGTATTACGTTATATGGTATTACGTTATAACGTATTACGTTATATGGTATAACGTTATAACGTATTACGTTATATGGTATTACGTTATAACGTATTACGTTATATGGTATTACGTTATAGCGTATTACATTATATGGTATAACGTTATAACGTATTACGTTATATGGTATTACGTCATAACGTAACACGTTATATGGTATAACGTTATAACGTATTACGTTATATTGTATTACGTCATAACGTATTACGTTATATGGTATAACGTTATAACGTTTTACCTTATATGGTATAACGTTATAACGTATTACGTTATATGGTATAACGTTATAACGTATTACGATATATGGTATAACGTTATAACGTATTACGTTATATGGTATAACGTTATAACGTATTACGTTATATGGTATAACGTTATGTGGTATAACGTTATAACGTATTACCTTATATGGTATTACGTCATATGGTATAACGTTATAACGTATTACGTTATATGGTATCACGTTATAACGTATTACGTTATATAGTATTACGTCACAACGTATTACGTTATATGGAATAACGTTATAACGTATTACGTTATATGGTATAACGTTATAACGTATTACCTTATATGGTATAACGTCATATGGTATAACGTCGTAACGTATTACGTTATATGGTATTACGTTATAACGTATTACGTTATATGTTATAACTTTATAACGTATGACGTTATATGGTATTACGTTATAACGTATTACGTTATATGGTATAACGTTATAACGTATTACGTTATATGGTATTACGTCAAAACGTATTACGTTATATGGTATAACGTTTTTAACGTATTACGTTATATGGTATTACGTTATAACGTATTACGTTATATGGTATAACGTTATAACGTATTACGATATATGGTATAACGTTATAACGTATTACGTTATATGGTATAACGTTATAACGCATTACGTTATATGGTATAACGTTATGGGGTATAACGTTATAACGTATTACCTTATATGGTATTACGTCATATGGTATAACGTTATAACGTATTACGTTATATGGTAGCACGTTATAACGTATTACGTTATATGGTATTACCTCACAACGTATTACGTTATATGGAATAACGTTATAACGCATTACGTTATATGGTATAACGTTATAACGTATTACCTTATATGGTGTAACGTCATATGGTATAACGTTATAACGTATTACGTTATATGGTATTACGTTATAACGTATTACGTTATATGGTATAACATTATAACGTATTACGTTATATGGTATTACGTTATAACGTATTACGTTATATGGTATAACGTTATGTGGTATAACGTTATAACGTATTACCTTATATGGTATTACGTCATATGGTATAACGTTATAACGTATTACGTTATATGGTATCACGTTATAACGTATTACGTTATATGGTATTACCTCACAACGTATTACGTTATATGGAATAACGTTATAACGCATTACGTTATATGGTATAACGTTATAACGTATTACCTTATATGGTATAACGTCATATGGTATAACGTTATAACGTATTACGTTATATGGTATTACGTTATAACGTATTACGTTATATGGTATAACGTTATAACGTATTACGTTATATGGTATAACGTTATAACGTATTACGATATATGGTATAACGTTATAACGTATTACGTTATATGGTATAACGTTATAACGCATTACGTTATATGGTATAACGTTATGGGGTATAACGTTATAACGTATTACCTTATATGGTATTACGTCATATGGTATAACGTTATAACGTATTACGTTATATGGTATTACGTTATAACGTATTACGTTATATGGTATAACGTTATAACGTATTACGTTATATGGTATTATGTTATAACGTATTACGTTATATGGTATAACGTTATAACGTATTACGTTATATGGTATTACGTCAAAACGTATTACGTTATATGGTATAACGTTTTTAACGTATTACGTTATATGGTATTACGTTATAACGTATTACGTTATATGGTATAACGTTATAACGTATTACGTTATATGGTATTACGTTATAACGTATTACGTTATATGGTATAACGTTATAACGTATTACGTTATATGGTATTACGTCATAACGTAACACGTTATATGGTATAACGTTATAACGTATTACGTTATATTGTATTACGTCATAACGTATTACGTTATATGGTATAACGTTATAACGTATTACGTTATATGGTATAACGTTATAACGTATTACGTTATATGGTATAACGTTATGTGGTATAACGTTACAACGTATTACCTTATATGGTATTACGTCATATGGTATAACGTTATAACGTATTACGTTATATGGTATCACGTTATAACGTATTACGTTATATGGTATTACGTCACAACGTATTACGTTATATGGAATAACGTTATAACGTATTACGTTATATGGTATAACGTTATAACGTATTACCTTATATGGTATAACGTCATATGGTATAACGTTGAAACGTATTACGTTATATGGTATTACATTATAACGTATTACGTTATATGGTATAACGTTATAACGTATTACGTTATATGGTATTACGTTATAACGTATTACGTTATATGGTATAACGTTATAACGTATTACGTTATATGGTATTACGTCATAACGTAACACGTTATATGGTATAACGTTATAACGTATTACGTTATATTGTATTACGTCATAACGTATTACGTTATATGGTATAACGTTATAACGTATTACGTTATATGGTATTACGTCAAAACGTATTACGTTATATGGTATAACGTTTTTAACGTATTACGTTATATGGTATTACGTTATAACGTATTACGTTATATGGTATAACGTTAGAACGTAATACGTTATATGGTATTACGTTATAACGTATTACGTTATATGGTATAACGTTATAACGTATTACGTTATATGGTATTACGTTATAACGTATTACGTTATATGGTAAAACGTTATAACGTATTACGTTATATGGTATTACGTTAGAACGTATTACGTTATATGGTATAACGTTATAACGTATTACGTTATATGGTATAACGTTATGTGGTATAACGTTATAACGCATTACCTTATATGGTATTACGTCATATGGTATAACGTTATAACGTATTACGTTATATGGTATTACGTTATAACGTATTACGTTATATGGTACAACGTTATATCGTATTACGTTATATGGTATAACGTTATAACGTATTACGTTATATGGTATCACGTTATAACGTATTACGTTATATGGTATTATGTCACAACGTATTACGTTATATGGTATAACGTTATAACGTATTACGTTATATGGTATTACGTTATAGCGTATTACATTATATGGTATAACGTTATAACGTATTACGTTATATGGTATTACGTCATAACGTAACACGTTATATGTTATAACGTTATAACGTATTACGTTATATTGTATTACGTCATAACGTATTACGTTATATGGTATAACGTTATAACGTTTTACCTTATATGGTATAACGTTATAACGTATTACGTTATATGGTATAACGTTATAACGTATTACGATATATGGTATAACGTTATAACGTATTACGTTATATGGTATAACGTTATAACGTATTACGTTATATGGTATAACGTTATGTGGTATAACGTTATAACGTATTACCTTATATGGTATTACGTCATATGGTATAACGTCGTAACGTATTACGTTATATGGTATTACGTTATAACGTATTACGTTATATGTTATAACGTTATAACGTATTACGTTATATGGTATTACGTTATAACGTATTACGTTATATGGTATAACGTTATAACGTATTACGTTATATGGTATTACGTCAAAACGTATTACGTTATATGGTATAACGTTTTTAACGTATTACGTTATATGGTATTACGTTATAACGTATTACCTTATATGGTATAACGTCATATGGTATAACGTCGTAACGTATTACGTTATATGGTATTACGTTATAACGTATTACGTTATATGTTATAACGTTATAACGTATTACGTTATATGGTATTACGTTATAACGTATTACGTTATATGGTATAACGTTATAACGTATTACGTTATATGGTATTACGTCAAAACGTATTACGTTATATGGTATAACGTTTTTAACGTATTACGTTATATGGTATTACGTTATAACGTATTACGTTATATGGTATAACGTTATAACGTATTACGATATATGGTATAACGTTATAACGTATTACGTTATATGGTATAACGTTATAACGCATTACGTTATATGGTATAACGTTATGTGGTATAACGTTATAACGTATTACCTTATATGGTATTACGTCATATGGTATAACGTTATAACGTATTACGTTATATGGTATCACGTTATAACGTATTACGTTATATGGTATTACCTCACAACGTATTACGTTATATGGAATAACGTTATAACGTATTACGTTATATGGTATAACGTTATAACGTATTACCTTATATGGTATAACGTCATATGGTATAACGTTATAACGTATTACGTTATATGGTATTACGTTATAACGTATTACGTTATATGGTATAACGTTATAACGTATTACGTTATATGGTATTACGTTATAACGTATTACGTTATATGGTATTACGTTATAGCGTATTACATTATATGGTATAACGTTATAACGTATTACGTTATATGGTATTACGTCATAACGTAACACGTTATATGGTATAACGTTATAACGTATTACGTTATATTGTATTACGTCATAACGTATTACGTTATATGGTATAACGTTATAACGTTTTACCTTATATGGTATAACGTTATAACGTATTACGTTATATGGTATAACGTTATAACGTATTACGATATATGGTATAACGTTATAACGTATTACGTTATATGGTATAACGTTATAACGTATTACGTTATATGGTATAACGTTATGTGGTATAACGTTATAACGTATTACCTTATATGGTATTACGTCATATGGTATAACGTTATAACGTATTACGTTATATGGTATCACGTTATAACGTATTACGTTATATAGTATTACGTCACAACGTATTACGTTATATGGAATAACGTTATAACGTATTACGTTATATGGTATAACGTTATAACGTATTACCTTATAAGGTATAACGTCATATGGTATAACGTCGTAACGTATTACGTTATATGGTATTACGTTATAACGTATTACGTTATATGTTATAACTTTATAACGTATTACGTTATATGGTATTACGTTATAACGTATTACGTTATATGGTATAACGTTATAACGTATTACGTTATATGGTATTACGTCAAAACGTATTACGTTATATGGTATAACGTTTTTAACGTATTACGTTATATGGTATTACGTTATAACGTATTACGTTATATGGTATAACGTTATAACGTATTACGATATATGGTATAACGTTATAACGTATTACGTTATATGGTATAACGTTATAATGCATTACGTTATATGGTATAACGTTATGGGGTATAACGTTATAACGTATTACCTTATATGGTATTACGTCATATGGTATAACGTTATAACGTATTACGTTATATGGTATCACGTTATAACGTATTACGTTATATGGTATTACCTCACAACGTATTACGTTATATGGTATAACGTTATAACGTATTACGTTATATGGTATAACGTTATAACGTATTACCTTATATGGTATAACGTCATATGGTATAACGTTATAACGTATTACGTTATATGGTATTACGTTATAACGTATTACGTTATATGGTATAACGTTATAACGTATTACGTTATATGGTATTACGTTATAACGTATTACGTTATATGGTATAACGTTATGTGGTATAACGTTATAACGTATTACCTTATATGGTATTACGTCATATGGTATAACGTTATAACGTATTACGTTATATGGTATCACGTTATAACGTATTACGTTATATGGTATTACCTCACAACGTATTACGTTATATGGAATAACGTTATAACGCATTACGTTATATGGTATAACGTTATGTGGTATAACGTTATAACGTATTACCTTATATGGTATTACGTCATATGGTATAACGTTATAACGTATTACGTTATATGGTATCACGTTATAACGTATTACGTTATATGGTATTACCTCACAACGTATTACGTTATATGGAATAACGTTATAACGTATTACGTTATATGGTATAACGTTATAACGTATTACCTTATATGGTATAACGTCATATGGTATAACGTTATAACGTATTACGTTATATGGTATTACGTTATAACGTATTACGTTATATGGTATAACGTTATAACGTATTACGTTATATGGTATTACGTTATAAAGTATTACGTTATATGGTATAACGTTATGTGGTATAACGTTATAACGTATTACCTTATATGGTATTACGTCATATGGTATAACGTTATAACGTATTACGTTATATGGTATCACGTTATAACGTATTACGTTATATGGTATTACCTCACAACGTATTACGTTATATGGAATAACGTTATAACGTATTACGTTATATGGTATAACGTTATAACGTATTACCTTATATGGTATAACGTCATATGGTATAACGTTATAACGTATTACGTTATATGGTATTACGTTATAACGTATTACGTTATATGGTATAACGTTATAACGTATTACGTTATATGGTATTACGTTATAACGTATTACGTTATATGGTATAACGTTATAACGTATTACGTTATATGGTATTAAGTCAAAACGTATTACGTTATATGGTATAACGTTTTTAACGTATTACGTTATATGGTATTACGTTATAACGTATTACGTTATATGGTATAACGTTATAACGTATTACGTTATATGGTATAACGTTATAACGTATTACCTTATATGGTATAACGTCATATGGTATAACGTCGTAACGTATTACTTTATATGGTATTACGTTATAACGTATTACGTTATATGGTATAACGTTATAACGTATTACGTTATATGGTATTACGTCACAACGTATTACGTTATATGGAATAACGTTATAACGTATTACGTTATATGGCATAACGTTATAACGTATTACCTTATATGGTATAACGTCATATGGTATAACGTTGTAACGTATTACGTTATATGGTATTACGTTATAACGTATTACGTTATATGGTATAACGTTATGTGGTATAACGTTATAACGTATTACCTTTTATGGTATTACGTCATATGGTATAACGTTATAACGTATTACGTTATATGGTATCACGTTATAACGTATTACGTTATATGGTATTATGTGACAACGTATTACGTTATATGGTATAACGTTATAACGTATTACGTTATATGGTATTACGTTATAACGTATTACGTTATATGGTATAACGTTATAACGTATTACGTTATATGGTATTACGTCATAACGTAACACGTTATATGGTATAACGTTATAACGTATTACGTTAGATTGTATTACGTCATAACGTATTACGTTATATGGTATAACGTTATAACGTTTTACCTTATATGGTATAACGTTATAACGTATTACGATATATGGTATAACGTTATAACGTATTACGTTATATGGTATAACGTTATAACGTATTACGTTATATGGTATAACGTTATGTGGTATAACGTTATAACGTATTACCTTATATGGTATTACGTCATATGGTATAACGTTATAACGTATTACGGTATATGGTATCACGTTATAACGTATTACGTTATATGGTATTACCTCACAACGTATTACGTTATATGGAATAACGTTATAACGTATTACGTTATATGGTATAACGTTATAACGTATTACCTTATATGGTATAACGTCATATGGTATAACGTTATAACGTATTACGTTATATGGTATTACGTTATAACGTATTACGTTATATGGTATAACGTTATAACGTATTACGTTATATGGTATTACGTCATAACGTAACACGTTATATGGTATAACGTTATAACGTATTACGTTATATTGTATTACGTCATAACGTATTACGTTATATGGTATAACGTTATAACGTATTACGTTATATGGTATTACGTCAAAACGTATTACGTTATATGGTATAACGTTTTTAACGTATTACGTTATATGGTATTACGTTATAACGTATTACGTTATATGGTATAACGTTAGAACGTAATACGTTATATGGTATTACGTTATAACGTATTACGTTATATGGTATAACGTTATAACGTATTACGTTATATGGTATTACGTTATAACGTATTACGTTATATGGTATAACGTTATAACGTATTACGTTATATGGTATTACGTTAGAACGTATTACGTTATATGGTATAACGTTATAACGTATTACGTTATATGGTATAACGTTATGTGGTATAACGTTATAACGCATTACCTTATATGGTATTACGTCATATGGTATAACGTTATAACGTATTACGTTATATGGTATTACGTTATAACGTATTACGTTATATGGTACAACGTTATATCGTATTACGTTATATGGTATAACGTTATAACGTATTACGTTATATGGTATAACGTTATAACGTATTACGTTATATGGTATTACGTTATAACGTATTACGTTATATGGTATAACGTTATAACGTATTACGTTATATGGTATAACGTTATGTGGTATAACGTTATAACGTATTACCTTATATGGTATTACGTCATATGGTATAACGTTATAACGTATTACGTTATATGGTATCACGTTATAACGTATTACGTTATATGGTATTATGTCACAACGTATTACGTTATATGGTATAACGTTATAACGTATTACGTTATATGGTATTACGTTATAGCGTATTACATTATATGGTATAACGTTATAACGTATTACGTTATATGGTATTACGTCATAACGTAACACGTTATATGGTATAACGTTATAACGTATTACGTTATATTGTATTACGTCATAACGTATTACGTTATATGGTATAACGTTATAACGTTTTACCTTATATGGTATAACGTTATAACGTATTACGTTATATGGTATAACGTTATAACGTATTACGATATATGGTATAACGTTATAACGTATTACGTTATATGGTATAACGTTATAACGTATTACGTTATATGGTATAACGTTATGTGGTATAACGTTATAACGTATTACCTTATATGGTATTACGTCATATGGTATAACGTCGTAACGTATTACGTTATATGGTATTACGTTATAACGTATTACGTTATATGTTATAACGTTATAACGTATTAAGTTATATGGTATTACGTTATAACGTATTACGTTATATGGTATAACGTTATAACGTATTACGTTATATGGTATTACGTCAAAACGTATTACGTTATATGGTATAACGTTTTTAACGTATTACGTTATATGGTATTACGTTATAACGTATTACCTTATATGGTATAACGTCATATGGTATAACGTCGTAACGTATTACGTTATATGGTATTACGTTATAACGTATTACGTTATAAGTTATAACGTTATAACGTATTACGTTATATGGTATTACGTTATAACGTATTACGTTATATGGTATAACGTTATAACGTATTACGTTATATGGTATAACGTTATAACGCATTACGTTATATGGTATAACGTTATGTGGTATAACGTTATAACGTATTACCTTATATGGTATTACGTCATATGGTATAACGTTATAACGTATTACGTTATATGGTATCACGTTATAACGTATTACGTTATATGGTATTACCTCACAACGTATTACGTTATATGGAATAACGTTATAACGTATTACGTTATATGGTATAACGTTATAACGTATTACCTTATATGGTATAACGTCATATGGTATAACGTTATAACGTATTACGTTATATGGTATTACGTTATAACGTATTACGTTATATGGTATAACGTTATAACGTATTACGTTATATGGTATTACGTTATAACGTATTACGTTATATGGTATTACGTTATAGCGTATTACATTATATGGTATAACGTTATAACGTATTACGTTATATGGTATTACGTCATAACGTAACACGTTATATGGTATAACGTTATAACGTATTACGTTATATTGTATTACGTCATAACGTATTACGTTATATGGTATAACGTTATAACGTTTTACCTTATATGGTATAACGTTATAACGTATTACGTTATATGGTATAACGTTATAACGTATTACGATATATGGTATAACGTTATAACGTATTACGTTATATGGTATAACGTTATAACGTATTACGTTATATGGTATAACGTTATGTGGTATAACGTTATAACGTATTACCTTATATGGTATTACGTCATATGGTATAACGTTATAACGTATTACGTTATATGGTATCACGTTATAACGTATTACGTTATATAGTATTACGTCACAACGTATTACGTTATATGGAATAACGTTATAACGTATTACGTTATATGGTATAACGTTATAACGTATTACCTTATATGGTATAACGTCATATGGTATAACGTCGTAACGTATTACGTTATATGGTATTACGTTATAACGTATTACGTTATATGTTATAACTTTATAACGTATTACGTTATATGGTATTACGTTATAACGTATTACGTTATATGGTATAACGTTATAACGTATTACGTTATATGGTATTACGTCAAAACGTATTACGTTATATGGTATAACGTTTTTAACGTATTACGTTATATGGTATTACGTTATAACGTATTACGTTATATGGTATAATGTTATAACGTATTACGATATATGGTATAACGTTATAACGTATTACGTTATATGGTATAACGTTATAATGCATTACGTTATATGGTATAACGTTATGGGGTATAACGTTATAACGTATTACCTTATATGGTATTACGTCATATGGTATAACGTTATAACGTATTACGTTATATGGTATCACGTTATAACGTATTACGTTATATGGTATTACCTCACAACGTATTACGTTATATGGAATAACGTTATAACGCATTACGTTATATGGTATAACGTTATAACGTATTACCTTATATGGTATAACGTCATATGGTATAACGTTATAACGTATTACGTTATATGGTATTACGTTATAACGTATTACGTTATATGGTATAACGTTATAACGTATTACGTTATATGGTATTACGTTATAACGTATTACGTTATATGGTATAACGTTATGTGGTATAACGTTATAACGTATTACCTTATATGGTATTACGTCATATGGTATAACGTTATAACGTATTACGTTATATGGTATCACGTTATAACGTATTACGTTATATGGTATTACCTCACAACGTATTAAGTTATATGGAATAACGTTATAACGCATTACGTTATATGGTATAACGTTATGTGGTATAACGTTATAACGTATTACCTTATATGGTATTACGTCATATGGTATAACGTTATAACGTATTACGTTATATGGTATCACGTTATAACGTATTACGTTATATGGTATTACCTCACAACGTATTACGTTATATGGTATAACGTTATAACGTATTACGTTATATGGTATAACGTTATAACGTATTACCTTATATGGTATAACGTTATAACGTATTACCTTATATGGTATAACGTCATATGGTATAACGTTATAACGTATTACGTTATATGGTATTACGTTATAACGTATTACGTTATATGGTATTACGTTATAAAGTATTACGTTATATGGTATAACGTTATGTGGTATAACGTTATAACGTATTACCTTATATGGTATTACGTCATATGGTATAACGTTATAACGTATTACGTTATATGGTATCACGTTATAACGTATTACGTTATATGGTATTACCTCACAACGTATTACGTTATATGGAATAACGTTATAACGTATTACGTTATATGGTATAACGTTATAACGTATTACCTTATATGGTATAACGTCATATGGTATAACGTTATAACGTATTACGTTATATGGTATTACGTTATAACGTATTACGTTATATGGTATAACGTTATAACGTATTACGTTATATGGTATTACGTTATAAAGTATTACGTTATATGGTATAACGTTATGTGGTATAACGTTATAACGTATTACCTTATATGGTATTACGTCATATGGTATAACGTTATAACGTATTACGTTATATGGTATCACGTTATAACGTATTACGTTATATGGTATTACCTCACAACGTATTACGTTATATGGAATAACGTTATAACGTATTACGTTATATGGTATAACGTTATAACGTATTACCTTATATGGTATAACGTCATATGGTATAACGTTATAACGTATTACGTTATATGGTATTACGTTATAACGTATTACGTTATATGGTATAACGTTATAACGTATTACGTTATATGGTATTACGTTATAACGTATTACGTTATATGGTATAACGTTATAACGTATTACGTTATATGGTATTACGTCAAAACGTATTACGTTATATGGTATAACGTTTTTAACGTATTACGTTATATGGTATTACGTCAAAACGTATTACGTTATATGGTATTACGTCAAAACGTATTACGTTATATGGTATAACGTTTTTAACGTATTACGTTATATGGTATTACGTTATAACGTATTACGTTATATGGTATAACGTTATAACGTATTACGTTATATGGTATTACGTCACAACGTATTACGTTATATGGAATAACGTTATAACGTATTACGTTATATGGTATAACGTTATAACGTATTACCTTATATGGTATAACGTCATATGGTATAACGTCGTAACGTATTACTTTATATGGTATTACGTTATAACGTATTACGTTATATGGTATAACGTTATAACGTATTACGTTATATGGTATTACGTCACAACGTATTACGTTATATGGAATAACGTTATAACGTATTACGTTATATGGCATAACGTTATAACGTATTACCTTATATGGTATAACGTCATATGGTATAACGTTGTAACGTATTACGTTATATGGTATTACGTTATAACGTATTACGTTATATGGTATAACGTTATGTGGTATAACGTTATAACGTATTACCTTTTATGGTATTACGTCATATGGTATAACGTTATAACGTATTACGTTATATGGTATCACGTTATAACGTATTACGTTATATGGTATTATGTGACAACGTATTACGTTATATGGTATAACGTTATAACGTATTACGTTATATGGTATTACGTTATAACGTATTACGTTATATGGTATAACGTTATAACGTATTACGTTATATGGTATTACGTCATAACGTAACACGTTATATGGTATAACGTTATAACGTATTACGTTAGATTGTATTACGTCATAACGTATTACGTTATATGGTATAACGTTATAACGTTTTACCTTATATGGTATAACGTTATAACGTATTACGATATATGGTATAACGTTATAACGTATTACGTTATATGGTATAACGTTATGTGGTATAACGTTATAACGTATTACCTTATATGGTGTTACGTCATATGGTATAACGTTATAACGTATTACGGTATATGGTATCACGTTATAACGTATTACGTTATATGGTATTACCTCACAACGTATTACGTTATATGGAATAACGTTATAACGTATTACGTTATATGGTATAACGTTATAACGTATTACCTTATATGGTATAACGTCATATGGTATAACGTTATAACGTATTACGTTATATGGTATTACGTTATAACGTATTACGTTATATGGTATAACGTTATAACGTATTACGTTATATGGTATTACGTCATAATGTAACACGTTATATGGTATAACGTTATAACGTATTACGTTATATTGTATTACGTCATAACGTATTACGTTATATGGTATAACGTTATAACGTTTTACCTTATATGGTATAACGTTATAACGTATTACGTTATATGGTATAACGTTATAACGTATTACGATATATGGTATAACGTTATAACGTATTACGTTATATGGTATAACGTTATAACGTATTACGTTATATGGTATAACGTTATGTGGTATAACGTTATGACGTATTACCTTATATGGTATTACGTCATATGGTATAACGTTATAACGTATTACGTTATATGGTATCACGTTATAACGTATTACGTTATATGGTATTACGTCACAACGTATTACGTTATATGGAATAACGTTATAACGTATTACGTTATATGGTATAACGATATAACGTATTACCTTATATGGTATAACGTCATATGGTATAACGTTGTAACGTATTACGTTATATGGTATTACGTTATAACGTATTACGTTATATGGTATTACGTTATAACGTATTACGTTATATGGTATAACGTTATAACGTATTACGTTATATGGTATTACGTTATAACGTATTACGTTATATGGTATAACGTTATAACGTATTACGTTATACTGTATTACGTCATAACGTATTACGTTATATGGTATAACGTTATAACGTTTTACCTTATATGGTATAACGTTATAACGTATTACGTTATATGGTATAACGTTATAACGTATTACGATATATGGTATAACGTTATAACGTATTACGTTATATGGTATAACGTTATAACGTATTACGTTATATGGTATCACGTTATAACGTATTACGTTATATGGTATTACGTCACAACGTATTACGTTATATGGAATAACGTTATAACGTATTACGTTATATGGTATAACGTTATAACGTATTACCTTATATGGTATAACGTCATATGGTATAACGTTGTAACGTATTACGTTATATGGTATTACGTTATAACGTATTACGTTATATGGTATAACGTTATAACGTATTACGTTATATGGTATTACCTTATAACGTATTACGTTATATGGTATAACGTTATAACGTATTACGTTATATGGTATAACGTTATAACGTATTACGTTATATGGTATAACGTTATGTGGTATAACGTTATAACGTATTACCTTATATGGTATAACGTCATATGGTATAACGTTATAACGTATTACGTTATATGGTATTACGTCATAACGTATTACGTTATATGGTATAACGTTATAACGTTTTACCTTATATGGTATAACGTTATAACATATTACGTTATATGGTATAACGTTATAACGTATTACGATATATGGTATAACGTTATAACGTATTACGTTATATGGTATAACGTTATAACGTATTACGTTATATGGTATTACGTTATAACGTATTACGTTATATGGTATAACGTTATAACGTATTACGTTATATGGTATTACGTTATAACGTATTACGTTATATGGTATAACGTTATAACGTATTACGTTATATGGTATAACGTTATAACGTATTACGTTATATGGTATAACGTTATAACGTATTACGTTATATGGTATAACGTTATAACGTATTACCTTATATGGTATTACGTCATATGGTATAACGTTATAACGTATTACGTTATATGGTATCACGTTATAACGTATTACGTTATATGGTATAACGTCACAACGTATTACGTTATATGGAATAACGTTTTAACGTATTACGTTATATTGTATTACGTCATAACGTATTACGTTATATGTTATAACGTTATAACGTTTTACCTTATATGGTATAACGTTATAACGTATTGCGTTATATGGTATAACGTTATAACGTATTACGTTATATGGTATAACGTTATAACGTATTACGTTATATGGTATAACGTTATGTGGTATAACGTTATAACGTATTACCTTATATGGTATTACGTCATATGGTATAACGTTATAACGTATTACGTTATATGGTATCACGTTATAACGTATTACGTTATATGGTATTATGTCACAACGTATTACGTTATATGGTATAACGTTATAACGTATTACGTTATATGGTATTACGTTATAGCGTATTACGTTATATGGTATAACGTTATAACGTATTACGTTATATGGTATTACGTCATAACGTAACACGTTATATGGTATAACGTTATAACGTATTACGTTATATTGTATTACGTCATAACGTATTACGTTATATGGTATAACGTTATAACGTTTTACCTTATATGGTATAACGTCATATGGTATAACGTCGTAACGTATTACGTTATATGGTATAACGTTATAACGTTTTACCTTATATGGTATAACGTCATATGGTATAACGTCGTAACGTATTACGTTATATGGTATTACGTTATAACGTATTACGTTATATGGTATAACGTTATAACGTATTACGTTATATGGTATTACGTTATAACGTATTACGTTATATGGTATAACGTTATAACGTATTACGTTATATGGTATTACGTCAAAACGTATTACGTTATATGGTATAACGTTTTTAACGTATTACGTTATATGGTATTACGTTATAACGTATTACGTTATACGGTATAACGTTATAACGTATTACGATATATGGTATAACGTTATAACGTATTACGTTATATGGTATAACGTTATAACGTATTACGTTATATGGTATAACGTTATGTGGTATATCGTTATAACGTATTACCTTATATGGTATTACGTCATATGGTATAACGTTATAACGTATTACGTTATATGGTATCACGTTATAACGTATTACGTTATATGGTATAACGTTATAACGTATTACGATATATGGTATAACGTTATAACGTATTACGTTATATGGTATAACGTTATAACGTATTACGGTATATGGTATTACCTCACAACGTATTACGTTATATGGTATAACGTTATAACGTATTACGTTATATGGTATAACGTTATAACGTATTACGTTATATGGTATTACGTTACAACGTATTACGTTATATGGTATAACGTTATAACGTATTACGTTATATGGTATTACGTCAAAACGTATTACGTTATATGGTATAACGTTTTTAACGTATTACGTTATATGGTATTACGTTATAACGTATTACGTTATATGGTATAACGTTATAACGTATTACCTTATATGGTATTACGTCATATGGTATAACGTTGTAACGTATTACGTTATATGGTATTACCTCACAACGTATTAAGTTATATGGAATAACGTTATAACGCATTACGTTATATGGTATAACGTTATGTGGTATAACGTTATAACGTATTACCTTATATGGTATTACGTCATATGGTATAACGTTATAACGTATTACGTTATATGGTATCACGTTATAACGTATTACGTTATATGGTATTACCTCACAACGTATTACGTTATATGGTATAACGTTATAACGTATTACGTTATATGGTATAACGTTATAACGTATTACCTTATATGGTATAACGTTATAACGTATTACCTTATATGGTATAACGTCATATGGTATAACGTTATAACGTATTACGTTATATGGTATTACGTTATAACGTATTACGTTATATGGTATTACGTTATAAAGTATTACGTTATATGGTATAACGTTATGTGGTATAACGTTATAACGTATTACCTTATATGGTATTACGTCATATGGTATAACGTTATAACGTATTACGTTATATGGTATCACGTTATAACGTATTACGTTATATGGTATTACCTCACAACGTATTACGTTATATGGAATAACGTTATAACGTATTACGTTATATGGTATAACGTTATAACGTATTACCTTATATGGTATAACGTCATATGGTATAACGTTATAACGTATTACGTTATATGGTATTACGTTATAACGTATTACGTTATATGGTATAACGTTATAACGTATTACGTTATATGGTATTACGTTATAAAGTATTACGTTATATGGTATAACGTTATGTGGTATAACGTTATAACGTATTACCTTATATGGTATTACGTCATATGGTATAACGTTATAACGTATTACGTTATATGGTATCACGTTATAACGTATTACGTTATATGGTATTACCTCACAACGTATTACGTTATATGGTATAACGTTATAACGTATTACGTTATATGGTATTACCTTATAACGTATTACGTTATATGGTATAACGTTATAACGTATTACGTTATATGGTATAACGTTATAACGTATTACGTTATATGGTATAACGTTATGTGGTATAACGTTATAACGTATTACCTTATATGGTATAACGTCATATGGTATAACGTTATAACGTATTACGTTATATGGTATTACGTCATAACGTATTACGTTATATGGTATAACGTTATAACGTTTTACCTTATATGGTATAACGTTATAACATATTACGTTATATGGTATAACGTTATAACGTATTACGATATATGGTATAACGTTATAACGTATTACGTTATATGGTATAACGTTATAACGTATTACGTTATATGGTATTACGTTATAACGTATTACGTTATATGGTATAACGTTATAACGTATTACGTTATATGGTATTACGTTATAACGTATTACGTTATATGGTATAACGTTATAACGTATTACGTTATATGGTATAACGTTATAACGTATTACGTTATATGGTATAACGTTATAACGTATTACGTTATATGGTATAACGTTATAACGTATTACCTTATATGGTATTACGTCATATGGTATAACGTTATAACGTATTACGTTATATGGTATCACGTTATAACGTATTACGTTATATGGTATAACGTCACAACGTATTACGTTATATGGAATAACGTTTTAACGTATTACGTTATATTGTATTACGTCATAACGTATTACGTTATATGTTATAACGTTATAACGTTTTACCTTATATGGTATAACGTTATAACGTATTGCGTTATATGGTATAACGTTATAACGTATTACGTTATATGGTATAACGTTATAACGTATTACGTTATATGGTATAACGTTATGTGGTATAACGTTATAACGTATTACCTTATATGGTATTACGTCATATGGTATAACGTTATAACGTATTACGTTATATGGTATCACGTTATAACGTATTACGTTATATGGTATTATGTCACAACGTATTACGTTATATGGTATAACGTTATAACGTATTACGTTATATGGTATTACGTTATAGCGTATTACGTTATATGGTATAACGTTATAACGTATTACGTTATATGGTATTACGTCATAACGTAACACGTTATATGGTATAACGTTATAACGTATTACGTTATATTGTATTACGTCATAACGTATTACGTTATATGGTATAACGTTATAACGTTTTACCTTATATGGTATAACGTCATATGGTATAACGTCGTAACGTATTACGTTATATGGTATAACGTTATAACGTTTTACCTTATATGGTATAACGTCATATGGTATAACGTCGTAACGTATTACGTTATATGGTATTACGTTATAACGTATTACGTTATATGGTATAACGTTATAACGTATTACGTTATATGGTATTACGTTATAACGTATTACGTTATATGGTATAACGTTATAACGTATTACGTTATATGGTATTACGTCAAAACGTATTACGTTATATGGTATAACGTTTTTAACGTATTACGTTATATGGTATTACGTTATAACGTATTACGTTATACGGTATAACGTTATAACGTATTACGATATATGGTATAACGTTATAACGTATTACGTTATATGGTATAACGTTATAACGTATTACGTTATATGGTATAACGTTATGTGGTATATCGTTATAACGTATTACCTTATATGGTATTACGTCATATGGTATAACGTTATAACGTATTACGTTATATGGTATCACGTTATAACGTATTACGTTATATGGTATAACGTTATAACGTATTACGATATATGGTATAACGTTATAACGTATTACGTTATATGGTATAACGTTATAACGTATTACGGTATATGGTATTACCTCACAACGTATTACGTTATATGGTATAACGTTATAACGTATTACGTTATATGGTATAACGTTATAACGTATTACGTTATATGGTATTACGTTATAACGTATTACGTTATATGGTATAACGTTATAACGTATTACGTTATATGGTATTACGTCAAAACGTATTACGTTATATGGTATAACGTTTTTAACGTATTACGTTATATGGTATTACGTTATAACGTATTACGTTATATGGTATAACGTTATAACGTATTACCTTATATGGTATTACGTCATATGGTATAACGTTGTAACGTATTACGTTATATGGTATTACCTCACAACGTATTAAGTTATATGGAATAACGTTATAACGCATTACGTTATATGGTATAACGTTATGTGGTATAACGTTATAACGTATTACCTTATATGGTATTACGTCATATGGTATAACGTTATAACGTATTACGTTATATGGTATCACGTTATAACGTATTACGTTATATGGTATTACCTCACAACGTATTACGTTATATGGTATAACGTTATAACGTATTACGTTATATGGTATAACGTTATAACGTATTACCTTATATGGTATAACGTTATAACGTATTACCTTATATGGTATAACGTCATATGGTATAACGTTATAACGTATTACGTTATATGGTATTACGTTATAACGTATTACGTTATATGGTATTACGTTATAAAGTATTACGTTATATGGTATAACGTTATGTGGTATAACGTTATAACGTATTACCTTATATGGTATTACGTCATATGGTATAACGTTATAACGTATTACGTTATATGGTATCACGTTATAACGTATTACGTTATATGGTATTACCTCACAACGTATTACGTTATATGGAATAACGTTATAACGTATTACGTTATATGGTATAACGTTATAACGTATTACCTTATATGGTATAACGTCATATGGTATAACGTTATAACGTATTACGTTATATGGTATTACGTTATAACGTATTACGTTATATGGTATAACGTTATAACGTATTACGTTATATGGTATTACGTTATAAAGTATTACGTTATATGGTATAACGTTATGTGGTATAACGTTATAACGTATTACCTTATATGGTATTACGTCATATGGTATAACGTTATAACGTATTACGTTATATGGTATCACGTTATAACGTATTACGTTATATGGTATTACCTCACAACGTATTACGTTATATGGAATAACGTTATAACGTATTACGTTATATGGTATAACGTTATAACGTATTACCTTATATGGTATAACGTCATATGGTATAACGTTATAACGTATTACGTTATATGGTATTACGTTATAACGTATTACGTTATATGGTATAACGTTATAACGTATTACGTTATATGGTATTACGTTATAACGTATTACGTTATATGGTATAACGTTATAACGTATTACGTTATATGGTATTACGTCAAAACGTATTACGTTATATGGTATAACGTTTTTAACGTATTACGTTATATGGTATTACGTCAAAACGTATTACGTTATATGGTATTACGTCAAAACGTATTACGTTATATGGTATAACGTTTTTAACGTATTACGTTATATGGTATTACGTTATAACGTATTACGTTATATGGTATAACGTTATAACGTATTACGTTATATGGTATTACGTCACAACGTATTACGTTATATGGAATAACGTTATAACGTATTACGTTATATGGTATAACGTTATAACGTATTACCTTATATGGTATAACGTCATATGGTATAACGTCGTAACGTATTACTTTATATGGTATTACGTTATAACGTATTACGTTATATGGTATAACGTTATAACGTATTACGTTATATGGTATTACGTCACAACGTATTACGTTATATGGAATAACGTTATAACGTATTACGTTATATGGCATAACGTTATAACGTATTACCTTATATGGTATAACGTCATATGGTATAACGTTGTAACGTATTACGTTATATGGTATTACGTTATAACGTATTACGTTATATGGTATAACGTTATGTGGTATAACGTTATAACGTATTACCTTTTATGGTATTACGTCATATGGTATAACGTTATAACGTATTACGTTATATGGTATCACGTTATAACGTATTACGTTATATGGTATTATGTGACAACGTATTACGTTATATGGTATAACGTTATAACGTATTACGTTATATGGTATTACGTTATAACGTATTACGTTATATGGTATAACGTTATAACGTATTACGTTATATGGTATTACGTCATAACGTAACACGTTATATGGTATAACGTTATAACGTATTACGTTAGATTGTATTACGTCATAACGTATTACGTTATATGGTATAACGTTATAACGTTTTACCTTATATGGTATAACGTTATAACGTATTACGATATATGGTATAACGTTATAACGTATTACGTTATATGGTATAACGTTATGTGGTATAACGTTATAACGTATTACCTTATATGGTGTTACGTCATATGGTATAACGTTATAACGTATTACGGTATATGGTATCACGTTATAACGTATTACGTTATATGGTATTACCTCACAACGTATTACGTTATATGGAATAACGTTATAACGTATTACGTTATATGGTATAACGTTATAACGTATTACCTTATATGGTATAACGTCATATGGTATAACGTTATAACGTATTACGTTATATGGTATTACGTTATAACGTATTACGTTATATGGTATAACGTTATAACGTATTACGTTATATGGTGTTACGTCATAATGTAACACGTTATATGGTATAACGT
The DNA here is from genome assembly GCF_024542735.1 of Bombus huntii. Taxonomy (NCBI): domain Eukaryota; kingdom Metazoa; phylum Arthropoda; class Insecta; order Hymenoptera; family Apidae; genus Bombus; species Bombus huntii. The sequence goes on from NC_066238.1 coordinate 19,285,305, forward strand.
TATAACGTATTACGTTATATTGTATTACGTCATAACGTATTACGTTATATGGTATAACGTTATAACGTTTTACCTTATATGGTATAACGTTATAACGTATTACGTTATATGGTATAACGTTATAACGTATTACGATATATGGTATAACGTTATAACGTATTACGTTATATGGTATAACGTTATAACGTATTACGTTATATGGTATAACGTTATGTGGTATAACGTTATGACGTATTACCTTATATGGTATTACGTCATATGGTATAACGTTATAACGTATTACGTTATATGGTATCACGTTATAACGTATTACGTTATATGGTATTACGTCACAACGTATTACGTTATATGGAATAACGTTATAACGTATTACGTTATATGGTATAACGATATAACGTATTACCTTATATGGTATAACGTCATATGGTATAACGTTGTAACGTATTACGTTATATGGTATTACGTTATAACGTATTACGTTATATGGTATTACGTTATAACGTATTACGTTATATGGTATAACGTTATAACGTATTACGTTATATGGTATTACGTTATAACGTATTACGTTATATGGTATAACGTTATAACGTATTACGGTATATGGTGTTACGTCAAAACGTATTACGTTATATGGTATAACGTTTTTAACGTATTACGTTATATGGTATTACGTTATAACGTATTACGTTATATGGTATAACGTTATAACGTATTACGTTATACTGTATTACGTCATAACGTATTACGTTATATGGTATAACGTTATAACGTTTTACCTTATATGGTATAACGTTATAACGTATTACGTTATATGGTATAACGTTATAACGTATTACGATATATGGTATAACGTTATAACGTATTACGTTATATGGTATAACGTTATAACGTATTACGTTATATGGTATCACGTTATAACGTATTACGTTATATGGTATTACGTCACAACGTATTACGTTATATGGAATAACGTTATAACGTATTACGTTATATGGTATAACGTTATAACGTATTACCTTATATGGTATAACGTCATATGGTATAACGTTGTAACGTATTACGTTATATGGTATTACGTTATAACGTATTACGTTATATGGTATAACGTTATAACGTATTACGTTATATGGTATTACCTTATAACGTATTACGTTATATGGTATAACGTTATAACGTATTACGTTATATGGTATAACGTTATAACGTATTACGTTATATGGTATAACGTTATGTGGTATAACGTTATAACGTATTACCTTATATGGTATAACGTCATATGGTATAACGTTATAACGTATTACGTTATATGGTATTACGTCATAACGTATTACGTTATATGGTATAACGTTATAACGTTTTACCTTATATGGTATAACGTTATAACATATTACGTTATATGGTATAACGTTATAACGTATTACGATATATGGTATAACGTTATAACGTATTACGTTATATGGTATAACGTTATAACGTATTACGTTATATGGTATTACGTTATAACGTATTACGTTATATGGTATAACGTTATAACGTATTACGTTATATGGTATTACGTTATAACGTATTACGTTATATGGTATAACGTTATAACGTATTACGTTATATGGTATAACGTTATAACGTATTACGTTATATGGTATAACGTTATAACGTATTACGTTATATGGTATAACGTTATAACGTATTACCTTATATGGTATTACGTCATATGGTATAACGTTATAACGTATTACGTTATATGGTATCACGTTATAACGTATTACGTTATATGGTATAACGTCACAACGTATTACGTTATATGGAATAACGTTTTAACGTATTACGTTATATTGTATTACGTCATAACGTATTACGTTATATGTTATAACGTTATAACGTTTTACCTTATATGGTATAACGTTATAACGTATTGCGTTATATGGTATAACGTTATAACGTATTACGTTATATGGTATTACGTCAAAACGTATTACGTTATATGGTATAACGTTTTTAACGTATTACGTTATATGGTATTACGTTATAACGTATTACGTTATATGGTATAACGTTATAACGTATTACCTTATATGGTATTACGTCATATGGTATAACGTTGTAACGTATTACGTTATATGGTATTACCTCACAACGTATTAAGTTATATGGAATAACGTTATAACGCATTACGTTATATGGTATAACGTTATGTGGTATAACGTTATAACGTATTACCTTATATGGTATTACGTCATATGGTATAACGTTATAACGTATTACGTTATATGGTATCACGTTATAACGTATTACGTTATATGGTATTACCTCACAACGTATTACGTTATATGGTATAACGTTATAACGTATTACGTTATATGGTATAACGTTATAACGTATTACCTTATATGGTATAACGTTATAACGTATTACCTTATATGGTATAACGTCATATGGTATAACGTTATAACGTATTACGTTATATGGTATTACGTTATAACGTATTACGTTATATGGTATTACGTTATAAAGTATTACGTTATATGGTATAACGTTATGTGGTATAACGTTATAACGTATTACCTTATATGGTATTACGTCATATGGTATAACGTTATAACGTATTACGTTATATGGTATCACGTTATAACGTATTACGTTATATGGTATTACCTCACAACGTATTACGTTATATGGAATAACGTTATAACGTATTACGTTATATGGTATAACGTTATAACGTATTACCTTATATGGTATAACGTCATATGGTATAACGTTATAACGTATTACGTTATATGGTATTACGTTATAACGTATTACGTTATATGGTATAACGTTATAACGTATTACGTTATATGGTATTACGTTATAAAGTATTACGTTATATGGTATAACGTTATGTGGTATAACGTTATAACGTATTACCTTATATGGTATTACGTCATATGGTATAACGTTATAACGTATTACGTTATATGGTATCACGTTATAACGTATTACGTTATATGGTATTACCTCACAACGTATTACGTTATATGGAATAACGTTATAACGTATTACGTTATATGGTATAACGTTATAACGTATTACCTTATATGGTATAACGTCATATGGTATAACGTTATAACGTATTACGTTATATGGTATTACGTTATAACGTATTACGTTATATGGTATAACGTTATAACGTATTACGTTATATGGTATTACGTTATAACGTATTACGTTATATGGTATAACGTTATAACGTATTACGTTATATGGTATTACGTCAAAACGTATTACGTTATATGGTATAACGTTTTTAACGTATTACGTTATATGGTATTACGTCAAAACGTATTACGTTATATGGTATTACGTCAAAACGTATTACGTTATATGGTATAACGTTTTTAACGTATTACGTTATATGGTATTACGTTATAACGTATTACGTTATATGGTATAACGTTATAACGTATTACGTTATATGGTATTACGTCACAACGTATTACGTTATATGGAATAACGTTATAACGTATTACGTTATATGGTATAACGTTATAACGTATTACCTTATATGGTATAACGTCATATGGTATAACGTCGTAACGTATTACTTTATATGGTATTACGTTATAACGTATTACGTTATATGGTATAACGTTATAACGTATTACGTTATATGGTATTACGTCACAACGTATTACGTTATATGGAATAACGTTATAACGTATTACGTTATATGGCATAACGTTATAACGTATTACCTTATATGGTATAACGTCATATGGTATAACGTTGTAACGTATTACGTTATATGGTATTACGTTATAACGTATTACGTTATATGGTATAACGTTATGTGGTATAACGTTATAACGTATTACCTTTTATGGTATTACGTCATATGGTATAACGTTATAACGTATTACGTTATATGGTATCACGTTATAACGTATTACGTTATATGGTATTATGTGACAACGTATTACGTTATATGGTATAACGTTATAACGTATTACGTTATATGGTATTACGTTATAACGTATTACGTTATATGGTATAACGTTATAACGTATTACGTTATATGGTATTACGTCATAACGTAACACGTTATATGGTATAACGTTATAACGTATTACGTTAGATTGTATTACGTCATAACGTATTACGTTATATGGTATAACGTTATAACGTTTTACCTTATATGGTATAACGTTATAACGTATTACGATATATGGTATAACGTTATAACGTATTACGTTATATGGTATAACGTTATGTGGTATAACGTTATAACGTATTACCTTATATGGTGTTACGTCATATGGTATAACGTTATAACGTATTACGGTATATGGTATCACGTTATAACGTATTACGTTATATGGTATTACCTCACAACGTATTACGTTATATGGAATAACGTTATAACGTATTACGTTATATGGTATAACGTTATAACGTATTACCTTATATGGTATAACGTCATATGGTATAACGTTATAACGTATTACGTTATATGGTATTACGTTATAACGTATTACGTTATATGGTATAACGTTATAACGTATTACGTTATATGGTGTTACGTCATAATGTAACACGTTATATGGTATAACGTTATAACGTATTACGTTATATTGTATTACGTCATAACGTATTACGTTATATGGTATAACGTTATAACGTTTTACCTTATATGGTATAACGTTATAACGTATTACGTTATATGGTATAACGTTATAACGTATTACGATATATGGTATAACGTTATAACGTATTACGTTATATGGTATAACGTTATAACGTATTACGTTATATGGTATAACGTTATGTGGTATAACGTTATGACGTATTACCTTATATGGTATTACGTCATATGGTATAACGTTATAACGTATTACGTTATATGGTATCACGTTATAACGTATTACGTTATATGGTATTACGTCACAACGTATTACGTTATATGGAATAACGTTATAACGTATTACGTTATATGGTATAACGATATAACGTATTACCTTATATGGTATAACGTCATATGGTATAACGTTGTAACGTATTACGTTATATGGTATTACGTTATAACGTATTACGTTATATGGTATTACGTTATAACGTATTACGTTATATGGTATAACGTTATAACGTATTACGTTATATGGTATTACGTTATAACGTATTACGTTATATGGTATAACGTTATAACGTATTACGGTATATGGTGTTACGTCAAAACGTATTACGTTATATGGTATAACGTTTTTAACGTATTACGTTATATGGTATTACGTTATAACGTATTACGTTATATGGTATAACGTTATAACGTATTACGTTATACTGTATTACGTCATAACGTATTACGTTATATGGTATAACGTTATAACGTTTTACCTTATATGGTATAACGTTATAACGTATTACGTTATATGGTATAACGTTATAACGTATTACGATATATGGTATAACGTTATAACGTATTACGTTATATGGTATAACGTTATAACGTATTACGTTATATGGTATCACGTTATAACGTATTACGTTATATGGTATTACGTCACAACGTATTACGTTATATGGAATAACGTTATAACGTATTACGTTATATGGTATAACGTTATAACGTATTACCTTATATGGTATAACGTCATATGGTATAACGTTGTAACGTATTACGTTATATGGTATTACGTTATAACGTATTACGTTATATGGTATAACGTTATAACGTATTACGTTATATGGTATTACCTTATAACGTATTACGTTATATGGTATAACGTTATAACGTATTACGTTATATGGTATAACGTTATAACGTATTACGTTATATGGTATAACGTTATGTGGTATAACGTTATAACGTATTACCTTATATGGTATAACGTCATATGGTATAACGTTATAACGTATTACGTTATATGGTATTACGTCATAACGTATTACGTTATATGGTATAACGTTATAACGTTTTACCTTATATGGTATAACGTTATAACATATTACGTTATATGGTATAACGTTATAACGTATTACGATATATGGTATAACGTTATAACGTATTACGTTATATGGTATAACGTTATAACGTATTACGTTATATGGTATTACGTTATAACGTATTACGTTATATGGTATAACGTTATAACGTATTACGTTATATGGTATTACGTTATAACGTATTACGTTATATGGTATAACGTTATAACGTATTACGTTATATGGTATAACGTTATAACGTATTACGTTATATGGTATAACGTTATAACGTATTACGTTATATGGTATAACGTTATAACGTATTACCTTATATGGTATTACGTCATATGGTATAACGTTATAACGTATTACGTTATATGGTATCACGTTATAACGTATTACGTTATATGGTATAACGTCACAACGTATTACGTTATATGGAATAACGTTTTAACGTATTACGTTATATTGTATTACGTCATAACGTATTACGTTATATGTTATAACGTTATAACGTTTTACCTTATATGGTATAACGTTATAACGTATTGCGTTATATGGTATAACGTTATAACGTATTACGTTATATGGTATAACGTTATAACGTATTACGTTATATGGTATAACGTTATGTGGTATAACGTTATAACGTATTACCTTATATGGTATTACGTCATATGGTATAACGTTATAACGTATTACGTTATATGGTATCACGTTATAACGTATTACGTTATATGGTATTATGTCACAACGTATTACGTTATATGGTATAACGTTATAACGTATTACGTTATATGGTATTACGTTATAGCGTATTACGTTATATGGTATAACGTTATAACGTATTACGTTATATGGTATTACGTCATAACGTAACACGTTATATGGTATAACGTTATAACGTATTACGTTATATTGTATTACGTCATAACGTATTACGTTATATGGTATAACGTTATAACGTTTTACCTTATATGGTATAACGTCATATGGTATAACGTCGTAACGTATTACGTTATATGGTATAACGTTATAACGTTTTACCTTATATGGTATAACGTCATATGGTATAACGTCGTAACGTATTACGTTATATGGTATTACGTTATAACGTATTACGTTATATGGTATAACGTTATAACGTATTACGTTATATGGTATTACGTTATAACGTATTACGTTATATGGTATAACGTTATAACGTATTACGTTATATGGTATTACGTCAAAACGTATTACGTTATATGGTATAACGTTTTTAACGTATTACGTTATATGGTATTACGTTATAACGTATTACGTTATACGGTATAACGTTATAACGTATTACGATATATGGTATAACGTTATAACGTATTACGTTATATGGTATAACGTTATAACGTATTACGTTATATGGTATAACGTTATGTGGTATATCGTTATAACGTATTACCTTATATGGTATTACGTCATATGGTATAACGTTATAACGTATTACGTTATATGGTATCACGTTATAACGTATTACGTTATATGGTATAACGTTATAACGTATTACGATATATGGTATAACGTTATAACGTATTACGTTATATGGTATAACGTTATAACGTATTACGGTATATGGTATTACCTCACAACGTATTACGTTATATGGTATAACGTTATAACGTATTACGTTATATGGTATAACGTTATAACGTATTACGTTATATGGTATTACGTTATAACGTATTACGTTATATGGTATAACGTTATAACGTATTACGTTATATGGTATTACGTCAAAACGTATTACGTTATATGGTATAACGTTTTTAACGTATTACGTTATATGGTATTACGTTATAACGTATTACGTTATATGGTATAACGTTATAACGTATTACCTTATATGGTATTACGTCATATGGTATAACGTTGTAACGTATTACGTTATATGGTATTACGTTATAACGTATTACGTTATATGGTATAACGTTATAACGTATTACGTTATATGGTATTACGTTATAACGTATTACGTTATATGGTATAACGTTATAACGTATTACGGTATATGGTATTACGTCAAAACGTATTACGTTATATGGTATAACGTTTTTAACGTATTACGTTATATGGTATTACGTTATAACGTATTACGTTATATGGTATCACGTTATAACGTATTACGTTATATGGTATTACGTCACAACGTATTACGTTATATGGAATAACGTTATAACGTATTACGTTATATGGTATAACGTTATAACGTATTACCTTATATGGTATAACGTCATATGGTATAACGTTGTAACGTATTACGTTATATGGTATTACGTTATAACGTATTACGTTATATGGTATAACGTTATAACGTATTATGTTATATGGTATTACGTTATAACGTATTACGTTATATGGTATAACGTTATAACGTATTACGTTATATGGTATAACGTTATAACGTATTACGTTATATGGTATAACGTTATAACGTATTACGTTATATGGTATTACGTTATAACGTATTACGTTATATGGTATAACGTTATAACGTATTACGTTATATGGTATTACGTCAAAACGTATTACGTTATATGGTATAACGTTTTTAACGTATTACGTTATATGGTATTACGTTATAACGTATTACGTTATACGGTATAACGTTATAACGTATTACGATATATGGTATAACGTTATAACGTATTACGTTATATGGTATAACGTTATAACGTATTACGTTATATGGTATAACGTTATGTGGTATATCGTTATAACGTATTACCTTATATGGTATTACGTCATATGGTATAACGTTATAACGTATTACGTTATATGGTATCACGTTATAACGTATTACGTTATATGTTATTACCTCACAACGTATTACGTTATATGGTATAACGTTATAACGTATTACGTTATATGGTATAACGTTATAACGTATTACGTTATATGGTATTACGTTATAACGTATTACGTTATATGGTATAACGTTATAACGTATTACGTTATATGGTATTACGTCAAAACGTATTACGTTATATGGTATAACGTTTTTAACGTATTACGTTATATGGTATTACGTTATAACGTATTACGTTATATGGTATAACGTTATAACGTATTACGTTATATGGTATTACGTTATAACGTATTACGTTATATGGTATAACGTTATAACGTATTACGTTATATGGTATTACGTCAAAACGTATTACGTTATATGGTATAACGTTTTTAACGTATTACGTTATATGGTATTACGTTATAACGTATTACGTTATATGGTATAACGTTATAACGTATTACGTTATATGGTATTACGTTATAACGTATTACGTTATATGGTATAACGTTATAACGTATTACGTTATATGGTATTACGTTATAACGTATTACGTTATATGGTATAACGTTATAACGTATTATGTTATATGGTATTACATCAAAACGTAATACGTTATATGGTATAACGTTATGTGGTATAACGTTATAACGTATTACCTTATATGGTATTACGTCACATGGTATAACGTTGTAACGTATTACGTTATATGGTATCACGTTATAACGTATTACGTTATATGGTATTACGTTACAACGTATTACGTTATATGGAATAACGTTATAACGTATTACGTTATATGGTATAACGTTATAACGTATCACCTTATATGGTATAACGTCATATGGTATAACGTTATAACGTATTACGTTATATGGTATTACGTTATAACGTATTACGTTATATGGTATAACGTTATAATGTATTATGTTATATGGTATTACATCAAAACGTATTACGTTATATGGTATAACGTTATAACGAATTACGTTATATGGTATTACATCAAAACGTATTACGTTATATGGTATTACGTCATAACGTAATACGTTATATGGTATAACGTTATAACGTATTACGTTATATGCTGAACGTCATATGGTATAACGTTATAACGTATTACGTTATATGGTACAACGTTAGAACGTATTACGTTATATGTTATAACGTCAAATGGTATAACGTCATAACGTATTACGTTATATGGTATTACGTCATAACGTATTACGTTGTATGGTATTACGTTATAACGTATTACGTTATATGGTATAACGTAATATGGCATAACGTTATAACGTATTACGTTATATGGTACAACGCTATAACGTATTATGTTATATGGTATAACGTTATAACGTATTACCTTATATGGTATAATGTCATATGGTATAAAGTTATAACGTATTACGTTATATGGTATTACGTCATAACGTAACACGTTATATGGTATAACGTTATAACGTATTACGTTATATGGTATAATGTTATAACCTATTACGTTATATGGTATAACGTTATAACGTATTACGTTATATGGTATTACGTTATAACGTATTACGTTATATGGTATAACTTTATAACGTATTACGTTATATGGTATAACGTTATGTGGTATAACGTTATAACGTATTACCTTATATGGTATTACGTCATATGGTATAACGTTATAACGTATTACGTTATATGGTATCACGTTATAACGTATTACGTTATATGGTATTACGTCACAACGTATTTCGTTATATGGTATAACGTTATAACGTATTACGTTATATGGTATAACGTTATAACGTATTACCTTATATGGTATAACGTCATATGGTATAACGTTATAACGTATTACGTTATATGGTATTACGTTATAACGTATTACGTTATATGGTATAACGTTATAACGTATTACGTTATATGGTATTACGTTATAACGTATTACGTTATATGGTATAACGTTATAACGTATTACCTTATATGGTATAACGTCATATGGTATAACGTTATAACGTATTACGTTATATGGTATAACGTTATAACGTATAACGTTATATGGTATTACATCAAAACGTATTACGTTATATGGTATAACGTTATAACGTATTACGTTATATGGTATTACATCAAATCGTATTACGTTATATGGTATAACGTTATAACGTATAACGTTATATGGTATTACATCAAAACGTATTACGTTATATGGTATAACGTTATAACGTATTACGTTATATGGTATTACATCAAAACGTATTACGTTATATGGTATAACGTTATAACGTATTACGTTATATGGTATTACATCAAAACGTATTACGTTACATGGTACAACGTTAGAACGTATTACGTTATATGTTATAACGTCAAATGGTATAACGTTATAACGTATTACGTTATATGGTATTACGTCATAACGTATTACGTTGTATGGTATTACGTTATAACGTATTACGTTATATGGTATAACGTAATATGGCATAACGTTATAACGTATTACGTTATATGGTACAACGCTATAACGTATTATGTTATATGGTATAACGTTATAACGTATTACCTTATATGGTATAATGTCATATGGTATAAAGTTATAACGTATTACGTTATATGGTATTACGTCATAACGTAACACGTTATATGGTATAACGTTATAACGTATTACGTTATATGGTATAATGTTATAACCTATTACGTCATATGGTATAACGTTATAACGTATTACGTTATATGGTATCACGTTATAACGTATTACGTTATATGGTATTACGTCACAACGTATTTCGTTATATGGTATAACGTTATAACGTATTACGTTATATGGTATTACGTTATAACGTATTACGTTATATGGTATAACGTTATAACGTATTACGTTATATGCTATAACGTCATATGGTATAACGTTATAACGTATTACGTTATATGCTATAACGTCATATGGTATAACGTTATAACGTATTACGTTATATGGTATTACGTTATAACGTATTACGTTATATGGTATAACGTTATAACGTATTACCTTATATGGTATAACGTCATATAGTATAACGTTATAACGTATTACGTTATATGGTATTACGTCATAACGTAACACGATATATGGTATAACGTTATAACGTATTACGTTATATTGTAATACGTCATAACGTATTACGTTATATGGTATAACGTTATAACGTTTTACGTTATATGGTATAACGTTATAACGTATTACGTTATATGGTATAACGTCATATAGTATAACGTTATAACGTATTACGTTATATGGTATAACGTTATAACGTATTATGTTATATGGTATTACATCAAAACGTATTACGTTATATGGTATAACGCTATAACGTATTACGTTATATGGTATAACGTTATAACGTATTACGTTATATGGTATAACGTTATAACGTATTACCTTATATGGTATAACGTCATATGGTATAACGTCATATGGTATAACGTTATAACGTATTACGTTATATGGTATTACGTTATAACGTATTACGTTTTATGGTATAACGTTATAACGTATTACGTTATATGGTATTACGTCATAACGTAACACGATATATGGTATAACGTTATAACGTATTACGTTATATTGTATTACGTCATAACGTATTACGTTATATGGTATAACGTTATAACGTTTTACCTTATATGGTATAACGTTATAACGTATTACGTTATATGGTATATCGTTATAACGTATTACGATATATGGTATAACGTTGTAACGTATTACGTTATATGTTATAACGTTATAACGTATTACGTTATATGGTATAACGTTATAACGTATTACGTTATATGCTATAACGTCATATGGTATAACGTTATAACGTATTAGGTTATATGGTATTACGTTATAACGTATTACGTTATATGGTATAACGTTATAACGTATTACGTTATATGGTATAACGTAATATGGCATAACGTTATAACGTATTACGTTATATGGTACAACGCTATAACGTATTATGTTATATGGTATAACGTTATAACGTATTACCTTATATGGTATAATGTCATATGGTATAAAGTTATAACGTATTACGTTATATGGTATTACGTCATAACGTAACACGTTATATGGTATAACGTTATAACGTATTACGTTATATGGTACAACGTTAGAACGTATTACGTTATATGTTATAACGTCAAATGGTATAACGTCATAACATATTACGTTATATGGTATTACGTCATAACGTATTACGTTGTATGGTATTACGTTATAACGTATTACGTTATATGGTATAACGTAATATGGCATAACGTTATAACGTATTACGTTATATGGTACAACGCTATAACGTATTATGTTATATGGTATAACGTTATAACGTATTACCTTATATGGTATAATGTCATATGGTATAAAGTTATAACGTATTACGTTATATGGTATTACGTCATAACGTAACACGTTATATGGTATAACGTTATAACGTATTACGTTATATGGTATAATGTTATAACCTATTACGTTATATGGTATAACGTTATAACGTATTACGTTATATGGTATTACGTTATAACGTATTACGTTATATGGTATAACGTTATAACGTATTACGTTATATGGTATAACGTTATGTGGTATAACGTTATAACGTATTACCTTATATGGTATTACGTCATATGGTATAACGTTATAACGTATTACGTTATATGGTATCACGTTATAACGTATTACGTTATATGGTATTACGTCACAACGTATTTCGTTATATGGTATAACGTTATAACGTATTACGTTATATGGTATAACGTTATAACGTATTACCTTATATGGTATAACGTCATATGGTATAACGTTATAACGTATTACGTTATATGGTATTACGTTATAATGTACTACGTTATATGGTATAACGTTATAACGTAATACGTTATATGGTATTACGTTATAACGTATTACGTTATATGGTATAACGTTATAACGTATTACCTTATATGGTATAACGTCATATGGTATAACGTTATAACGTATTACGTTATATGGTATAACGTTATAACGTATAACGTTATATGGTATTACATCAAAACGTATTACGTTATATGGTATAACGTTATAACGTATTACGTTATATGGTATTACATCAAATCGTATTACGTTATATGGTATTACGTTATAACGTAATACGTTATATGGTATAACGTTATAACGTATTACGTTATATGCTATAACGTCATATGGTATAACGTTAGAACGTATTACGTTATATGGTATAACGTTATAACGTATTACGTTATATGGTATTACATCAAAACGTATTACGTTATATGGTACAACGTTAGAACGTATTACGTTATATGTTATAACGTCAAATGGTATAACGTTATAACGTATTACGTTATATGGTATTACGTCATAACGTATTACGTTGTATGGTATTACGTTATAACGTATTACGTTATATGGTATTACGTTATAACGTATTACGTTATATGGTATAACGTTATAACGTATTACGTTATATGGTATTACGTCAAAACGTATTACGTTATATGGTATAACGTTTTTAACGTATTACGTTATATGGTATTACGTTATAACGTATTACGATATATGGTATAACGTTATAACGTATTACGTTATATGGTATAACGTTATAACGTATTACGTTATATGGTATAACGTTATGTGGTATAACGTTATAACGTATTACCTTATATGGTATTACGTCATATGGTATAACGTTATAACGTATTACGTTATATGGTATCACGTTATAACGTATTACGTTATATTGTATTACCTCACAACGTATTACGTCATATGGTATAACGTTATAACGTTTTACCTTATATGGTATTATGTCACAACGTATTACGTTATATGGTATAACGTTATAACGTATTACGTTATATGGTATAACGTTATAACGTATTACGTTATATGGTATAACGTTATAACGTATCACCTTATATGGTATAATGTCATATGGTATAACGTTGTAACGTATTACGTTATATGGTATAACGTTTTTAACGTATTGCGTTATATGGTATTACGTTATAACGTATTACGTTATATGGTATAACGTTATAACGTGTTACGTTATATGGTATTACGTTATAACGTATTACGTTATATGGTATAACGTTATAACGTATTACGTTATATGGTATTACGTCATAACGTAACACTTTATATGGTATAACGTTATAACGTATTATGTTATATTGTATTACGTCATAACGTATTACGTTATATGGTATAACGTTATAACGTTTTACCTTATATGGTATAACGTTATAACGTATTACGTTATATGGTATAACGCTATAACGTATTACGATATATGGTATAACGTTATAACGTATTACGTTATATGGTATAACGTTATAACGTATTACGTTATATGGTATAACGTTATGTGGTATAACGTTATAACGTATTACCTTATATGGTATTACGTCATATGGTATAACGTTATATCGTATTACGTTATATGGTATCACGTTATAACGTATTACGTTATATGGTATTACGTCACAACGTATTACGTTATATGGAATAACGTTATAACGTATTACGTTATATGGTATAACGTTATAACGTATTACCTTATATGGTATAACATCATATGGTATAACGTTGTAACGTATTACGTTATATGGTATTACGTTATAACGTATTACGTTATATGGTATAACGTTATAACGTGTTACGTTATATGGTATTACGTTATAACGTATTACGTTGTATGGTATAACGTTATAACGTATTACGTTATATGGTATTACGTCAAAACGTATTACGTTATATGGTATAACGTTTTTAACGTATTACGTTATATGGTATTACGTTATAACGTATTACGTTATATGGTATAACGTTATAACGTATTACGTTATATGGTATTACGTTATAACGTATTACGTTATATGGTATAACGTTATAACGTATTACGTTATATGGTATTACGTTATAACGTATTACGTTATATGGTATAACGTTATAACGTATTACCTTATATGGTATAACGTCATATGGTATAACGTTATAACGTATTACGTTATATGGTATTACGTTATAACGTATTACGTTATATGGTATAACGTTATAACGTATTACGTTATATGGTATTACGATATAACGTATTACGTTATATGGTATAACGTTATAACGTATTACGTTATATGGTATTACGTCAAAACGTATTACGTTATATGGTATAACGTTTTTAACGTATTACGTTATATGGTATTACGTCAAAACGTATTACGTTATATGGTATTACGTCAAAACGTATTACGTTATATGGTATAACGTTTTTAACGTATTACGTTATATGGTATTACGTTATAACGTATTACGTTATATGGTATAACGTTATAACGTATTACGTTATATGGTATTACGTTATAACGTATTACGATATATGGTATAACGTTATAACGTATTACGTTATATGGTATAACGTTATAACGTATTACGTTATATGGTATAACGTTATAACGTATTACGTTATATGGTATTACGTTATAACGTATTACGTTATATGGTATAACGTTATAACGTATTACGTTATATGGTATTACGTCATAACGTAACACGTTAGATGGTATAACGTTATAACGTATTACGTTATATTGTATTACGTCATAACGTATTACGTTATATGGTATAACGTTATAACGTTTTACCTTATATGGTATAACGTTATAACGTATTACGTTATATGGTATAACGTTATAACGTATTACGTTATATGGTATAACGTTATAACGTATTACGTTATATGGTATAACGTTATAACGTATTACGTTATATGGTATAACGATATAACGTATTACGTTATATTGTATTACGTCATAACGTATTACGTTATATGGTATAACGTTATAACGTTTTACCTTATATGGTATTATGTCACAACGTATTACGTTATATGGTATAACGTTATAACGTATTACGTTATATGGTATAACGTTATAACGTATTACGTTATATGGTATAACGTTATAACGTATTACCTTATATGGTATAATGTCATATGGTATAACGTTGTAACGTATAACGTTATATGGTATAACGTTTTTAACGTATTGCGTTATATGGTATTACGTTATAACGTATTACGTTATATGGTATAACGTTATAACGTATTACGTTATATGGTATTACGTTATAACGTATTACGTTATATGGTATAACGTTATAACGTATTACGTTATATGGTATTACGTCATAACGTAACACGTTATATGGTATAACGTTATAACGTATTACGTTATATTGTATTACGTCATAACGTATTACGTTATATGGTATAACGTTATAACGTTTTACCTTATATGGTATAACGTTATAACGTATTACGTTATATGGTATAACGTTATAACGTATTACGATATATGGTATAACGTTATAACGTATTACGTTATATGGTATAACGTTATAACGTATTACGTTATATGGTATAACGTTATGTGGTATAACGTTGTAACGTATTACGTTATATGGTATAACGTTATGTGGTATAACGTTGTAACGTATTACGTTATATGGTATTACGTCATAACGTAACACGATATATGGTATAACGTTATAACGTATTACGTTATATTGTATTACGTCATAACGTATTACGTTATATGGTATAACGTTATAACGTTTTACCTTATATGGTATAACGTTATAACGTATTACGTTATATGGTATAACGTTATAACGTATTACGATATATGGTATAACGTTGTAACGTATTACGTTATATGTTATAACGTTATAACGTATTACGTTATATGGTATAACGTTATAACGTATTACGTTATATGCTATAACGTCATATGGTATAACGTTATAACGTATTAGGTTATATGGTATTACGTTATAACGTATTACGTTATATGGTATAACGTTATAACGTATTACGTTATATGGTATAACGTAATATGGCATAACGTTATAACGTATTACGTTATATGGTACAACGCTATAACGTATTATGTTATATGGTATAACGTTATAACGTATTACCTTATATGGTATAATGTCATATGGTATAAAGTTATAACGTATTACGTTATATGGTATTACGTCATAACGTAACACGTTATATGGTATAACGTTATAACGTATTACGTTATATGGTACAACGTTAGAACGTATTACGTTATATGTTATAACGTCAAATGGTATAACGTCATAACATATTACGTTATATGGTATTACGTCATAACGTATTACGTTGTATGGTATTACGTTATAACGTATTACGTTATATGGTATAACGTAATATGGCATAACGTTATAACGTATTACGTTATATGGTACAACGCTATAACGTATTATGTTATATGGTATAACGTTATAACGTATTACCTTATATGGTATAATGTCATATGGTATAAAGTTATAACGTATTACGTTATATGGTATTACGTCATAACGTAACACGTTATATGGTATAACGTTATAACGTATTACGTTATATGGTATAATGTTATAACCTATTACGTTATATGGTATAACGTTATAACGTATTACGTTATATGGTATTACGTTATAACGTATTACGTTATATGGTATAACGTTATAACGTATTACGTTATATGGTATAACGTTATGTGGTATAACGTTATAACGTATTACCTTATATGGTATTACGTCATATGGTATAACGTTATAACGTATTACGTTATATGGTATCACGTTATAACGTATTACGTTATATGGTATTACGTCACAACGTATTTCGTTATATGGTATAACGTTATAACGTATTACGTTATATGGTATAACGTTATAACGTATTACCTTATATGGTATAACGTCATATGGTATAACGTTATAACGTATTACGTTATATGGTATTACGTTATAATGTACTACGTTATATGGTATAACGTTATAACGTAATACGTTATATGGTATTACGTTATAACGTATTACGTTATATGGTATAACGTTATAACGTATTACCTTATATGGTATAACGTCATATGGTATAACGTTATAACGTATTACGTTATATGGTATAACGTTATAACGTATAACGTTATATGGTATTACATCAAAACGTATTACGTTATATGGTATAACGTTATAACGTATTACGTTATATGGTATTACATCAAATCGTATTACGTTATATGGTATTACGTTATAACGTAATACGTTATATGGTATAACGTTATAACGTATTACGTTATATGCTATAACGTCATATGGTATAACGTTAGAACGTATTACGTTATATGGTATAACGTTATAACGTATTACGTTATATGGTATTACATCAAAACGTATTACGTTATATGGTACAACGTTAGAACGTATTACGTTATATGTTATAACGTCAAATGGTATAACGTTATAACGTATTACGTTATATGGTATTACGTCATAACGTATTACGTTGTATGGTATTACGTTATAACGTATTACGTTATATGGTATTACGTTATAACGTATTACGTTATATGGTATAACGTTATAACGTATTACGTTATATGGTATTACGTCAAAACGTATTACGTTATATGGTATAACGTTTTTAACGTATTACGTTATATGGTATTACGTTATAACGTATTACGATATATGGTATAACGTTATAACGTATTACGTTATATGGTATAACGTTATAACGTATTACGTTATATGGTATAACGTTATGTGGTATAACGTTATAACGTATTACCTTATATGGTATTACGTCATATGGTATAACGTTATAACGTATTACGTTATATGGTATCACGTTATAACGTATTACGTTATATTGTATTACCTCACAACGTATTACGTCATATGGTATAACGTTATAACGTTTTACCTTATATGGTATTATGTCACAACGTATTACGTTATATGGTATAACGTTATAACGTATTACGTTATATGGTATAACGTTATAATGTATTACGTTATATGGTATAACGTTATAACGTATCACCTTATATGGTATAATGTCATATGGAATAACGTTGTAACGTATTACGTTATATGGTATA
Source organism: Bombus huntii (assembly GCF_024542735.1). Classification (NCBI taxonomy): domain Eukaryota; kingdom Metazoa; phylum Arthropoda; class Insecta; order Hymenoptera; family Apidae; genus Bombus; species Bombus huntii. The sequence continues at coordinate 19,305,058 of NC_066238.1, forward strand.
ACGTTTTTAACGTATTGCGTTATATGGTATTACGTTATAACGTATTACGTTATATGGTATAACGTTATAACGTGTTACGTTATATGGTATTACGTTATAACGTATTACGTTATATGGTATAACGTTATAACGTATTACGTTATATGGTATTACGTCATAACGTAACACTTTATATGGTATAACGTTATAACGTATTATGTTATATTGTATTACGTCATAACGTATTACGTTATATGGTATAACGTTATAACGTTTTACCTTATATGGTATAACGTTATAACGTATTACGTTATATGGTATAACGCTATAACGTATTACGATATATGGTATAACGTTATAACGTATTACGTTATATGGTATAACGTTATAACGTATTACGTTATATGGTATAACGTTATGTGGTATAACGTTATAACGTATTACCTTATATGGTATTACGTCATATGGTATAACGTTATATCGTATTACGTTATATGGTATCACGTTATAACGTATTACGTTATATGGTATTACGTCACAACGTATTACGTTATATGGAATAACGTTATAACGTATTACGTTATATGGTATAACGTTATAACGTATTACCTTATATGGTATAACATCATATGGTATAACGTTGTAACGTATTACGTTATATGGTATTACGTTATAACGTATTACGTTATATGGTATAACGTTATAACGTGTTACGTTATATGGTATTACGTTATAACGTATTACGTTGTATGGTATAACGTTATAACGTATTACGTTATATGGTATTACGTCAAAACGTATTACGTTATATGGTATAACGTTTTTAACGTATTACGTTATATGGTATTACGTTATAACGTATTACGTTATATGGTATAACGTTATAACGTATTACGTTATATGGTATTACGTTATAACGTATTACGTTATATGGTATAACGTTATAACGTATTACGTTATATGGTATTACGTTATAACGTATTACGTTATATGGTATAACGTTATAACGTATTACCTTATATGGTATAACGTCATATGGTATAACGTTATAACGTATTACGTTATATGGTATTACGTTATAACGTATTACGTTATATGGTATAACGTTATAACGTATTACGTTATATGGTATTACGATATAACGTATTACGTTATATGGTATAACGTTATAACGTATTACGTTATATGGTATTACGTCAAAACGTATTACGTTATATGGTATAACGTTTTTAACGTATTACGTTATATGGTATTACGTCAAAACGTATTACGTTATATGGTATTACGTCAAAACGTATTACGTTATATGGTATAACGTTTTTAACGTATTACGTTATATGGTATTACGTTATAACGTATTACGTTATATGGTATAACGTTATAACGTATTACGTTATATGGTATTACGTTATAACGTATTACGATATATGGTATAACGTTATAACGTATTACGTTATATGGTATAACGTTATAACGTATTACGTTATATGGTATAACGTTATAACGTATTACGTTATATGGTATTACGTTATAACGTATTACGTTATATGGTATAACGTTATAACGTATTACGTTATATGGTATTACGTCATAACGTAACACGTTAGATGGTATAACGTTATAACGTATTACGTTATATTGTATTACGTCATAACGTATTACGTTATATGGTATAACGTTATAACGTTTTACCTTATATGGTATAACGTTATAACGTATTACGTTATATGGTATAACGTTATAACGTATTACGTTATATGGTATAACGTTATAACGTATTACGTTATATGGTATAACGTTATAACGTATTACGTTATATGGTATAACGATATAACGTATTACGTTATATTGTATTACGTCATAACGTATTACGTTATATGGTATAACGTTATAACGTTTTACCTTATATGGTATTATGTCACAACGTATTACGTTATATGGTATAACGTTATAACGTATTACGTTATATGGTATAACGTTATAACGTATTACGTTATATGGTATAACGTTATAACGTATTACCTTATATGGTATAATGTCATATGGTATAACGTTGTAACGTATAACGTTATATGGTATAACGTTTTTAACGTATTGCGTTATATGGTATTACGTTATAACGTATTACGTTATATGGTATAACGTTATAACGTATTACGTTATATGGTATTACGTTATAACGTATTACGTTATATGGTATAACGTTATAACGTATTACGTTATATGGTATTACGTCATAACGTAACACGTTATATGGTATAACGTTATAACGTATTACGTTATATTGTATTACGTCATAACGTATTACGTTATATGGTATAACGTTATAACGTTTTACCTTATATGGTATAACGTTATAACGTATTACGTTATATGGTATAACGTTATAACGTATTACGATATATGGTATAACGTTATAACGTATTACGTTATATGGTATAACGTTATAACGTATTACGTTATATGGTATAACGTTATGTGGTATAACGTTGTAACGTATTACGTTATATGGTATTACGTTATAACGTATTACGTTATATGGTATAACGTTATAACGTGTTACGTTATATGGTATTACGTTATAACGTATTACGTTATATGGTATAACGTTATAACGTATTACGTTATATGGTATTACGTCAAAACGTATTACGTTATATGGTATTACGTTATAACGTATTACGTTATATGGTATAACGTTATAACGTATTACGTTATATGGTATTACGTTATAACGTATTACGTTATATGGTATAACGTTATAACGTATTACCTTATATGGTATAACGTCATATGGTATAACGTTATAACGTATTACGTTATATGGTATTACGTTAAAACGTATTACGTTATATGGTTTAACGTTATAACGTATTACGTTATATGGTATTACGATATAACGTATTACGTTATATGGTATAACGTTATAACGTATTACGTTATATGGTATTACGTCAAAACGTATTACGTTATATGGTATAACGTTTTTAACGTATTACGTTATATGGTATTACGTCAAAACGTATTACGTTATATGGTATTACGTCAAAACGTATTACGTTATATGGTATAACGTTTTTAACGTATTACGTTATATGGTATTACGTTATAACGTATTACGTTATATGGTATAACGTTATAACGTATTACGTTATATGGTATTACGTTATAACGTATTACGATATATGGTATAACGTTATAACGTATTACGTTATATGGTATAACGTTATAACGTATTACGTTATATGGTATAACGTTATAACGTATTACGTTATATGGTATTACGTTATAACGTATTACGTTATATGGTATAACGTTATAACGTATTACGTTATATGGTATTACGTCATAACGTAACACGTTATATGGTATTACGTCATAACGTAACACGTTATATGGTATAACGTTTTTAACGTATTGCGTTATATGGTATTACGTTATAACGTATTACGTTATATGGTATAACGTTATAACGTATTACGTTATATGGTATTACGTTATAACGTATTACGTTATATGGTATAACGTTATAACGTATTACGTTATATGGTATTACGTCATAACGTAACACGTTATATGGTATAACGTTATAACGTATTACGTTATATTGTATTACGTCATAACGTATTACGTTATATGGTATAACGTTATAACGTTTTACCTTATATGGTATAACGTTATAACGTATTACGTTATATGGTATAACGTTATAACGTATTACGATATATGGTATAACGTTATAACGTATTACGTTATATGGTATAACGTTATAACGTATTACGTTATATGGTATAACGTTATGTGGTATAACGTTTTAACGTATTACGTTAAATGGTATTACGTTATAACGTATTACGTTATATGGTATAACGTTATAACGTGTTACGTTATATGGTATTACGTTATAACGTATTACGTTATATGGTATAACGTTATAACGTATTACGTTATATGGTATTACGTCAAAACGTATTACGTTATATGGTATAACGTTTTTAACGTATTACGTTATATGGTATTACGTTATAACGTATTACGTTATATGGTATAACGTTATAACGTATTACGTTATATGGTATAACGTTATGTGGTATAACGTTATAACGTATTACCTTATATGGTATTACGTCATATGGTATAACGTTATAACGTATTACGTTATATGGTATTACGTTATAACGTATTACGTTATATGGAATAACGTTATAACGTATTACGTTATATGGTATAACGTTATAACGTATTACCTTATATGGTATAACATCATATGGTATAACGTTGTAACGTATTACGTTATATGGTATTACGTTATAACGTATTACGTTATATGGTATAACGTTATAACGTGTTACGTTATATGGTATTACGTTATAACGTATTACGTTATATGGTATAACGTTATAACGTATTACGTTATATGGTATTACGTCAAAACGTATTACGTTATATGGTATTACGTTATAACGTATTACGTTATATGGTATAACGTTATAACGTATTACGTTATGTGGTATTACGTTATAACGTATTACGTTATATGGTATAACGTTATAACGTATTACGTTATATCGTATTACGTCAAAACGTATTACGTTATATGGTATAACGTTTTTAACGTATTACGTTATATGGTATTACGTTATAACGTATTACGTTATGTGGTATTACGTTATAACGTATTACGTTATATGGTATAACGTTATAACGTATTACGTTATATGGTATTACGTCATAACGTAACACGTTATATTGTATAACGTTATAACGTATTACGTTATATTGTATTACATCATAACGTATTACGTTATATGGTATAACGTTTTTAACGTATTACGTTATATGGTATTACGTTATAACGTATTACGTTATATGGTATAACGTTATAACGTATTACGTTATATGGTATTACGTTATAACGTATTACGTTATATGGTATTACGTCATAACGTAACACTTTATATGGTATAACGTTATAACGTATTACGTTATATTGTATTACGTCATAACGTATTACGTTATATGGTATAACGTTATAACGTTTTACCTTATATGGTATAACGTTATAACGTATTACGTTATATGGTATAACGTTATAACGTATTACGATATATGGTATAACGTTATAACGTATTACGTTATATGGTATAACGTTATAACGTATTACGTTATATGGTATAACGTTATAACGTATTACGATATATGGTATAACGTTGTAACGTATTACGTTATATGGTATAACGTTATAACGTATTACGATATATGGTATAACGTTGTAACGTATTACGTTATATGGTATAACGTTATAACGTATTACGTTATATGGTATAACGTTATAACGTATTACGTTATATGCTATAACGTCATATGGTATAACGTTATAACGTATTAGGTTATATGGTATTACGTTATAACGTATTACGATATATGGTATAACGTTATAACGTATTACCTTATATGGTATAACGTCATATGGTATAACGTCATATGGTATAACGTTATAACGTATTACGTTATATGGTATTACGTTATAACGTATTACGTTTTATGGTATAACGTTATAACGTATTACGTTATATGGTATTACGTCATAACGTAACACGATATATGGTATAACGTTATAACGTATTACGTTATATTGTATTACGTCATAACGTATTACGTTATATGGTATAACGTTATAACGTTTTACCTTATATGGTATAACGTTATAACGTATTACGTTATATGGTATAACGTTATAACGTATTACGATATATGGTATAACGTTGTAACGTATTACGTTATATGGTATAACGTTATAACGTATTACGTTATATGGTATAACGTTATAACGTATTACGTTATATGCTATAACGTCATATGGTATAACGTTATAACGTATTAGGTTATATGGTATTACGTTATAACGTATTACGTTATATGGTATAACGTTATAACGTATTACGTTATATGGTATAACGTAATATGGCATAACGTTATAACGTATTACGTTATATGGTATAATGTTATAACCTATTACGTTATATGGTATAACGTTATAACGTATTACGTTATATGGTATTACGTTATAACGTATTACGTTATATGGTATAACGTTATAACGTATTACGTTATATGGTATAACGTTATGTGGTATAACGTTATAACGTATTACCTTATATGGTATTACGTCATATGGTATAACGTTATAACGTATTACGTTATATGGTATCACGTTATAACGTATTACGCTATATGGTATTACGTCACAACGTATTTCGTTATATGGTATAACGTTATAACGTATTACGTTATATGGTATAACGTTATAACGTATTACCTTATATGGTATAACGTCATATGGTATAACGTTATAACGTATTACGTTATATGGTATTACGTTATAATGTACTACGTTATATGGTATAACGTTATAACGTAATACGTTATATGGTATTACGTTATAACGTATTACGTTATATGGTATAACGTTATAACGTATTACCTTATATGGTATAACGTCATATGGTATAACGTTATAACGTATTACGTTATATGGTATAACGTTATAACGTATAACGTTATATGGTATTACATCAAAACGTATTACGTTATATGGTATAACGTTATAACGTATTACGTTATATGGTATTACATCAAATCGTATTACGTTATATGGTATTACGTTATAACGTAATACGTTATATGGTATAACGTTATAACGTATTACGTTATATGCTATAACGTCATATGGTATAACGTTAGAACGTATTACGTTATATGGTATAACGTTATAACGTATTACGTTATATGGTATTACATCAAAACGTATTACGTTATATGGTACAACGTTAGAACGTATTACGTTATATGTTATAACGTCAAATGGTATAACGTTATAACGTATTACGTTATATGGTATTACGTCATAACGTATTACGTTGTATGGTATTACGTTATAACGTATTACGTTATATGGTATTACGTTATAACGTATTACGTTATATGGTATAACGTTATAACGTATTACGTTATATGGTATTACGTCAAAACGTATTACGTTATATGGTATAACGTTTTTAACGTATTACGTTATATGGTATTACGTTATAACGTATTACGATATATGGTATAACGTTATAACGTATTACGTTATATGGTATAACGTTATAACGTATTACGTTATATGGTATAACGTTATGTGGTATAACGTTATAACGTATTACCTTATATGGTATTACGTCATATGGTATAACGTTATAACGTATTACGTTATATGGTATCACGTTATAACGTATTACGTTATATTGTATTACCTCACAACGTATTACGTCATATGGTATAACGTTATAACGTTTTACCTTATATGGTATTATGTCACAACGTATTACGTTATATGGTATAACGTTATAACGTATTACGTTATATGGTATAACGTTATAACGTATTACGTTATATGGTATAACGTTATAACGTATCACCTTATATGGTATAATGTCATATGGTATAACGTTGTAACGTATTACGTTATATGGTATAACGTTTTTAACGTATTGCGTTATATGGTATTACGTTATAACGTATTACGTTATATGGTATAACGTTATAACGTATTACGTTATATGGTATTACGTTATAACGTATTACGTTATATGGTATAACGTTATAACGTATTACGTTATATGGTATTACGTCATAACGTAACACTTTATATGGTATAACGTTATAACGTATTATGTTATATTGTATTACGTCATAACGTATTACTTTATATGGTATAACGTTATAACGTTTTACCTTATATGGTATAACGTTATAACGTATTACGTTATATGGTATAACGCTATAACGTATTACGATATATGGTATAACGTTATAACGTATTACGTTATATGGTATAACGTTATAACGTATTACGTTATATGGTATAACGTTATGTGGTATAACGTTATAACGTATTACCTTATATGGTATTACGTCATATGGTATAACGTTATATCGTATTACGTTATATGGTATCACGTTATAACGTATTACGTTATATGGTATTACGTCACAACGTATTACGTTATATGGAATAACGTTATAACGTATTACGTTATATGGTATAACGTTATAACGTATTACCTTATATGGTATAACATCATATGGTATAACGTTGTAACGTATTACGTTATATGGTATTACGTTATAACGTATTACGTTATATGGTATAACGTTATAACGTGTTACGTTATATGGTATTACGTTATAACGTATTACGTTGTATGGTATAACGTTATAACGTATTACGTTATATGGTATTACGTCAAAACGTATTACGTTATATGGTATAACGTTTTTAACGTATTACGTTATATGGTATTACGTTATAACGTATTACGTTATATGGTATAACGTTATAACGTTTTACCTTATATGGTATAACGTTATAACGTATTACGTTATATGGTATAACGTTATAACGTATTACGTTATATGGTATAACGTTATAACGTATCACCTTATATGGTATAATGTCATATGGTATAACGTTGTAACGTATTACGTTATATGGTATAACGTTTTTAACGTATTGCGTTATATGGTATTACGTTATAACGTATTACGTTATATGGTATAACGTTATAACGTATTACGTTATATGGTATTACGTTATAACGTATTACGTTATATGGTATAACGTTATAACGTATTACGTTATATGGTATTACGTCATAACGTAACACTTTATATGGTATAACGTTATAACGTATTATGTTATATTGTATTACGTCATAACGTATTACGTTATATGGTATAACGTTATAACGTTTTACCTTATATGGTATAACGTTATAACGTATTACGTTATATGGTATAACGCTATAACGTATTACGATATATGGTATAACGTTATAACGTATTACGTTATATGGTATAACGTTATAACGTATTACGTTATATGGTATAACGTTATGTGGTATAACGTTATAACGTATTACCTTATATGGTATTACGTCATATGGTATAACGTTATATCGTATTACGTTATATGGTATCACGTTATAACGTATTACGTTATATGGTATTACGTCACAACGTATTACGTTATATGGAATAACGTTATAACGTATTACGTTATATGGTATAACGTTATAACGTATTACCTTATATGGTATAACATCATATGGTATAACGTTGTAACGTATTACGTTATATGGTATTACGTTATAACGTATTACGTTATATGGTATAACGTTATAACGTGTTACGTTATATGGTATTACGTTATAACGTATTACGTTGTATGGTATAACGTTATAACGTATTACGTTATATGGTATTACGTCAAAACGTATTACGTTATATGGTATAACGTTTTTAACGTATTACGTTATATGGTATTACGTTATAACGTATTACGTTATATGGTATAACGTTATAACGTATTACGTTATATGGTATTACGTTATAACGTATTACGTTATATGGTATAACGTTATAACGTATTACGTTATATGGTATTACGTTATAACGTATTACGTTATATGGTATAACGTTATAACGTATTACGTTATATGGTATCACGTTATAACGTATTACGTTATATTGTATTACCTCACAACGTATTACGTCATATGGTATAACGTTATAACGTTTTACCTTATATGGTATTATGTCACAACGTATTACGTTATATGGTATAACGTTATAACGTATTACGTTATATGGTATAACGTTATAACGTATTACGTTATATGGTATAACGTTATAACGTATCACCTTATATGGTATAATGTCATATGGTATAACGTTGTAACGTATTACGTTATATGGTATAACGTTTTTAACGTATTGCGTTATATGGTATTACGTTATAACGTATTACGTTATATGGTATAACGTTATAACGTATTACGTTATATGGTATTACGTTATAACGTATTACGTTATATGGTATAACGTTATAACGTATTACGTTATATGGTATTACGTCATAACGTAACACTTTATATGGTATAACGTTATAACGTATTATGTTATATTGTATTACGTCATAACGTATTACTTTATATGGTATAACGTTATAACGTTTTACCTTATATGGTATAACGTTATAACGTATTACGTTATATGGTATAACGCTATAACGTATTACGATATATGGTATAACGTTATAACGTATTACGTTATATGGTATAACGTTATAACGTATTACGTTATATGGTATAACGTTATGTGGTATAACGTTATAACGTATTACCTTATATGGTATTACGTCATATGGTATAACGTTATATCGTATTACGTTATATGGTATCACGTTATAACGTATTACGTTATATGGTATTACGTCACAACGTATTACGTTATATGGAATAACGTTATAACGTATTACGTTATATGGTATAACGTTATAACGTATTACCTTATATGGTATAACATCATATGGTATAACGTTGTAACGTATTACGTTATATGGTATTACGTTATAACGTATTACGTTATATGGTATAACGTTATAACGTGTTACGTTATATGGTATTACGTTATAACGTATTACGTTGTATGGTATAACGTTATAACGTATTACGTTATATGGTATTACGTCAAAACGTATTACGTTATATGGTATAACGTTTTTAACGTATTACGTTATATGGTATTACGTTATAACGTATTACGTTATATGGTATAACGTTATAACGTTTTACCTTATATGGTATAACGTTATAACGTATTACGTTATATGGTATAACGTTATAACGTATTACGTTATATGGTATAACGTTATAACGTATCACCTTATATGGTATAATGTCATATGGTATAACGTTGTAACGTATTACGTTATATGGTATAACGTTTTTAACGTATTGCGTTATATGGTATTACGTTATAACGTATTACGTTATATGGTATAACGTTATAACGTATTACGTTATATGGTATTACGTTATAACGTATTACGTTATATGGTATAACGTTATAACGTATTACGTTATATGGTATTACGTCATAACGTAACACTTTATATGGTATAACGTTATAACGTATTATGTTATATTGTATTACGTCATAACGTATTACGTTATATGGTATAACGTTATAACGTTTTACCTTATATGGTATAACGTTATAACGTATTACGTTATATGGTATAACGCTATAACGTATTACGATATATGGTATAACGTTATAACGTATTACGTTATATGGTATAACGTTATAACGTATTACGTTATATGGTATAACGTTATGTGGTATAACGTTATAACGTATTACCTTATATGGTATTACGTCATATGGTATAACGTTATATCGTATTACGTTATATGGTATCACGTTATAACGTATTACGTTATATGGTATTACGTCACAACGTATTACGTTATATGGAATAACGTTATAACGTATTACGTTATATGGTATAACGTTATAACGTATTACCTTATATGGTATAACATCATATGGTATAACGTTGTAACGTATTACGTTATATGGTATTACGTTATAACGTATTACGTTATATGGTATAACGTTATAACGTGTTACGTTATATGGTATTACGTTATAACGTATTACGTTGTATGGTATAACGTTATAACGTATTACGTTATATGGTATTACGTCAAAACGTATTACGTTATATGGTATAACGTTTTTAACGTATTACGTTATATGGTATTACGTTATAACGTATTACGTTATATGGTATAACGTTATAACGTATTACGTTATATGGTATTACGTTATAACGTATTACGTTATATGGTATAACGTTATAACGTATTACGTTATATGGTATTACGTTATAACGTATTACGTTATATGGTATAACGTTATAACGTATTACCTTATATGGTATAACGTCATATGGTATAACGTTATAACGTATTACGTTATATGGTATTACGTTATAACGTATTACGTTATATGGTATAACGTTATAACGTATTACGTTATATGGTATTACGATATAACGTATTACGTTATATGGTATAACGTTATAACGTATTACGTTATATGGTATTACGTCAAAACGTATTACGTTATATGGTATAACGTTTTTAACGTATTACGTTATATGGTATTACGTCAAAACGTATTACGTTATATGGTATTACGTCAAAACGTATTACGTTATATGGTATAACGTTTTTAACGTATTACGTTATATGGTATTACGTTATAACGTATTACGTTATATGGTATAACGTTATAACGTATTACGATATATGGTATTACGTTATAACGTATTACGATATATGGTATAACGTTATAACGTATTACGTTATATGGTATAACGTTATAACGTATTACGTTATATGGTATAACGTTATAACGTATTACGTTATATGGTATTACGTTATAACGTATTACGTTATATGGTATAACGTTATAACGTATTACGTTATATGGTATTACGTCATAACGTAACACGTTAGATGGTATAACGTTATAACGTATTACGTTATATTGTATTACGTCATAACGTATTACGTTATATGGTATAACGTTATAACGTTTTACCTTATATGGTATAACGTTATAACGTATTACGTTATATGGTATAACGTTATAACGTATTACGTTATATGGTATAACGTTATAACGTATTACGTTATATGGTATAACGTTATAACGTATTACGTTATATGGTATAACGATATAACGTATTACGTTATATTGTATTACGTCATAACGTATTACGTTATATGGTATAACGTTATAACGTTTTACCTTATATGGTATTATGTCACAACGTATTACGTTATATGGTATAACGTTATAACGTATTACGTTATATGGTATAACGTTATAACGTATTACGTTATATGGTATAACGTTATAACGTATTACCTTATATGGTATAATGTCATATGGTATAACGTTGTAACGTATAACGTTATATGGTATAACGTTTTTAACGTATTGCGTTATATGGTATTACGTTATAACGTATTACGTTATATGGTATAACGTTATAACGTATTACGTTATATGGTATTACGTTATAACGTATTACGTTATATGGTATAACGTTATAACGTATTACGTTATATGGTATTACGTCATAACGTAACACGTTATATGGTATAACGTTATAACGTATTACGTTATATTGTATTACGTCATAACGTATTACGTTATATGGTATAACGTTATAACGTTTTACCTTATATGGTATAACGTTATAACGTATTACGTTATATGGTATAACGTTATAACGTATTACGATATATGGTATAACGTTATAACGTATTACGTTATATGGTATAACGTTATAACGTATTACGTTATATGGTATAACGTTATGTGGTATAACGTTGTAACGTATTACGTTATATGGTATTACGTTATAACGTATTACGTTATATGGTATAACGTTATAACGTGTTACGTTATATGGTATTACGTTATAACGTATTACGTTATATGGTATAACGTTATAACGTATTACGTTATATGGTATTACGTCAAAACGTATTACGTTATATGGTATTACGTTATAACGTATTACGTTATATGGTATAACGTTATAACGTATTACGTTATATGGTATTACGTTATAACGTATTACGTTATATGGTATAACGTTATAACGTATTACCTTATATGGTATAACGTCATATGGTATAACGTTATAACGTATTACGTTATATGGTATTACGTTAAAACGTATTACGTTATATGGTTTAACGTTATAACGTATTACGTTATATGGTATTACGATATAACGTATTACGTTATATGGTATAACGTTATAACGTATTACGTTATATGGTATTACGTCAAAACGTATTACGTTATATGGTATAACGTTTTTAACGTATTACGTTATATGGTATTACGTCAAAACGTATTACGTTATATGGTATTACGTCAAAACGTATTACGTTATATGGTATAACGTTTTTAACGTATTACGTTATATGGTATTACGTTATAACGTATTACGTTATATGGTATAACGTTATAACGTATTACGTTATATGGTATTACGTTATAACGTATTACGATATATGGTATAACGTTATAACGTATTACGTTATATGGTATAACGTTATAACGTATTACGTTATATGGTATAACGTTATAACGTATTACGTTATATGGTATTACGTTATAACGTATTACGTTATATGGTATAACGTTATAACGTATTACGTTATATGGTATTACGTCATAACGTAACACGTTATATGGTATTACGTCATAACGTAACACGTTATATGGTATAACGTTTTTAACGTATTGCGTTATATGGTATTACGTTATAACGTATTACGTTATATGGTATAACGTTATAACGTATTACGTTATATGGTATTACGTTATAACGTATTACGTTATATGGTATAACGTTATAACGTATTACGTTATATGGTATTACGTCATAACGTAACACGTTATATGGTATAACGTTATAACGTATTACGTTATATTGTATTACGTCATAACGTATTACGTTATATGGTATAACGTTATAACGTTTTACCTTATATGGTATAACGTTATAACGTATTACGTTATATGGTATAACGTTATAACGTATTACGATATATGGTATAACGTTATAACGTATTACGTTATATGGTATAACGTTATAACGTATTACGTTATATGGTATAACGTTATGTGGTATAACGTTTTAACGTATTACGTTAAATGGTATTACGTTATAACGTATTACGTTATATGGTATAACGTTATAACGTGTTACGTTATATGGTATTACGTTATAACGTATTACGTTATATGGTATAACGTTATAACGTATTACGTTATATGGTATTACGTCAAAACGTATTACGTTATATGGTATAACGTTTTTAACGTATTACGTTATATGGTATTACGTTATAACGTATTACGTTATATGGTATAACGTTATAACGTATTACGTTATATGGTATAACGTTATGTGGTATAACGTTATAACGTATTACCTTATATGGTATTACGTCATATGGTATAACGTTATAACGTATTACGTTATATGGAATTACGTTATAACGTATTACGTTATATGGAATAACGTTATAACGTCTTACGTTATATGGTATAACGTTATAACGTATTACCTTATATGGTATAACATCATATGGTATAACGTTGTAACGTATTACGTTATATGGTATTACGTTATAACGTATTACGTTATATGGTATAACGTTATAACGTGTTACGTTATATGGTATTACGTTATAACGTATTACGTTATATGGTATAACGTTATAACGTATTACGTTATATGGTATTACGTCAAAACGTATTACGTTATATGGTATTACGTTATAACGTATTACGTTATATGGTATAACGTTATAACGTATTACGTTATGTGGTATTACGTTATAACGTATTACGTTATATGGTATAACGTTATAACGTATTACGTTATATCGTATTACGTCAAAACGTATTACGTTATATGGTATAACGTTTTTAACGTATTACGTTATATGGTATTACGTTATAACGTATTACGTTATGTGGTATTACGTTATAACGTATTACGTTATATGGTATAACGTTATAACGTATTACGTTATATGGTATTACGTCATAACGTAACACGTTATATTGTATAACGTTATAACGTATTACGTTATATTGTATTACATCATAACGTATTACGTTATATGGTATAACGTTTTTAACGTATTACGTTATATGGTATTACGTTATAACGTATTACGTTATATGGTATAACGTTATAACGTATTACGTTATATGGTATTACGTTATAACGTATTACGTTATATGGTATTACGTCATAACGTAACACGTTATATGGTATAACGTTATAACGTATTACGTTATATTGTATTACGTCATAACGTATTACGTTATATGGTATAACGTTATAACGTTTTACCTTATATGGTATAACGTTATAACGTATTACGTTATATGGTATAACGTTATAACGTATTACGATATATGGTATAACGTTATAACGTATTACGTTATATGGTATAACGTTATAACGTATTACGTTATATGGTATAACGTTATAACGTATTACGTTATATGCTATAACGTCATATGGTATAACGTTATAACGTATTACGTTATATGGTATTACGTTATAACGTATTACGTTATATGTTATAACGTTATAACGTATTACCTTATATGGTATAACGTCATATAGTATAACGTTATAACGTATTACGTTATATGGTATAACGTTATAACGTATTACGTTATATTGTATTACGTCATAACGTATTACGTTATATGGTATAACGTTATAACGTATTACGTTATATGGTATCACGTTATAACGTATTACGTTATATGGTATTACGTCACAACGTATTACGTTATATGGAATAACGTTATAACGTATTACGTTATATGGTATAACGTTATAACGTATTACCTTATATGGTATAACGTCATATGGTATAACGTTGTAACGTATTACGTTATATGGTATTACGTTATAACGTATTACGTTATATGGTATAACTTTATAACGTATTACGTTATATGGTATTACGTTATAACGTATTACGTTATATGGTATAACGTTATAACGTATTACGTTATATGGTATTACGTCAAAACGTATAACGTCATATGGTATAACGTTTTTAACGTATTACGTTATATGGTATTACGTTATAACGTATTACGTTATACGGTATAACGTTATAACGTATTACGTTATATGGTATTACGTTATAACGTATTACGTTATATGGTATAACGTTATAACGTATTACGTTATATGGTATTACGTCATAACGTAACACGTTATATGGTATAACGTTATAACGTATTACGTTATATTGTATTACGTCATAACGTATTACGTTATATGGTATAACGTTATAACGTTTTACCTTATATGGTATAACGTTATAACGTATTACGTTATATGGTATAACGTTATAACGTATTACGATATATGGTATAACGTTATAACGTATTACGTTATATGGTATAACGTTATAACGTATTACCTTATATGGTATAACGTTATGTGGTATAACGTTATAACGTATTACCTTATATGGTATTACGTCATATGGTATAACGTTATAACGTATTACGTTATATGGTATCACGTTATAACGTATTACGTTATATGGTATTACGTCACAACGTATTACGTTATATGGTATTACGTCACAACGTATTACGTTATATGGTATAACGTTATAACGTATTACGTTATATGCTATAACGTCATATGGTATAACGTTATAACGTATTACGTTATATGGTATTACGTTATAACGTATTACGTTATATGTTATAACGTTATAACGTATTACCTTATATGGTATAACGTCATATAGTATAACGTTATAACGTATTACGTTATATGGTATAACGTTATAACGTATTACGTTATATTGTATTACGTCATAACGTATTACGTTATATGGTATAACGTTATAACGTATTACGTTATATGGTATCACGTTATAACGTATTACGTTATATGGTATTACGTCACAACGTATTACGTTATATGGAATAACGTTATAACGTATTACGTTATATGGTATAACGTTATAACGTATTACCTTATATGGTATAACGTCATATGGTATAACGTTGTAACGTATTACGTTATATGGTATTACGTTATAACGTATAACGTTATATGGTATAACTTTATAACGTATTACGTTATATGGTATTACGTTATAACGTATTACGTTATATGGTATAACGTTATAACGTATTACGTTATATGGTATTACGTCAAAACGTATTACGTTATATGGTATAACGTTTTTAACGTATTACGTTATATGGTATTACGTTATAACGTATTACGTTATACGGTATAACGTTATAACGTATTACGTTATATGGTATTACGTTATAACGTATTACGTTATATGGTATAACGTTATAACGTATTACGTTATATGGTATTACGTCATAACGTAACACGTTATATGGTATAACGTTATAACGTATTACGTTATATTGTATTACGTCATAACGTATTACGTTATATGGTATAACGTTATAACGTTTTACCTTATATGGTATAACGTTATAACGTATTACGTTATATGGTATAACGTTATAACGTATTACGATATATGGTATAACGTTATAACGTATTACGTTATATGGTATAACGTTATAACGTATTACCTTATATGGTATAACGTTATGTGGTATAACGTTATAACGTATTACCTTATATGGTATTACGTCATATGGTATAACGTTATAACGTATTACGTTATATGGAATAACGTTATAACGTATTACGTTATATGGTATTACGTTATAACGTATTACGTTATATGGTATAACGTTATAACGTATTACGTTATATGGTATTACGTCATAACGTAACACGTTATATGGTATAACGTTATAACGTATTACGTTATATTGTATTACGTCATAACGTATTACGTTATATGGAATAACGTTATAACGTATTACGTTATATGGTATAACGTTATAACGTATTACCTTATATGGTATAACGTCATATGGTATAACGTTGTAACGTATTACGTTATATGGTATTACGTTATAACGTATTCCGTTATATGGTATAACGTTATAACGTATTATGTTAAATGGTATTACGTTATAACGTATTACGTTATATGGTATAACGTTATAACATATTACGTTATATGGTATTACGTCAAAACGTATTACGTTATATGGTATAACGTTTTTAACGTATTACGTTATATGGTATTACGTTATAACGTATTACGTTATATGGTATAACGTTAGAACGTATTACGTTATATGGTATCACGTTATAACGTATTACGTTATATGGTATTACCTCACAACGTATTACGTTATATGGAATAACGTTATAACGTATTACGTTATATGGTATAACGTTATAACGTATTACCTTATATGGTATAACGTCATATGGTATAACGTTATAACGTATTACGTTATATGGTATTACGTTATAACGTATTACGTTATATGGTATAACGTTATAACGTATTACGTTATATGGTATTACGTTATAACGTATTACGTTATATGGTATAACGTTATAACGTATTACGTTATATGGTATTACGTCAAAACGTATTACGTTATATGGTATAACGTTTTTAACGTATTACGTTATATGGTATTACGTCAAAACGTATTACATTATATGGTATAACGTTTTTAACGTATTACGTTATATGGTATTACGTTATATGGTATTACGTTATAACGTATTACGTTATATGGTATAACGTTATAACGTATTACGTTATATGGTATTACGTTATAACGTATTACGTTATATGGTATAACGTTATAACGTATTACGTTATATGGTATTACGTCATAACGTAACACGTTATATGGTATAACGTTATAACGTATTACGTCATATTGTATAACGTTATAACGTAATACGTTATATGGTATAACGTTATAACGTAGTACGTTATATGCTATAACGTCATATGGAATAACGTTATAATGTATTACGTCATATTGTATAACGTTATAAAGTAATACGTTATATGGTATAACGTCATATGGTATAACGTTATAACGTATTACGTTATGTGGTATTACGTTATAACGTATTACGTTATATGGTATAACGTTATAACGTATTACGTTATATGGTATAACGTTATAACGTATTACGTTATATGGTATTACGTTATAACGTATTACGTTATATTGTATTACGTCATAACGTATTACGTTATATGGTATAACGTTATAACGTTTTACCTTATATGGTATAACGTTATAACGTATTACGTTATATGGTATAACGTTATAACGTATTACGATATATGGTATAACGTTATAACGTATTACGCTATATGGTATAACGTTATAACGTATTACGTTATATGGTATAACGTTATAACGTATTACGTTATATGCTATAACGTCATATGGTATAACGTTATAACGTATTACGTTATAACGTATTACGTTATATGGTATAACGTTATAACGTATTACCTTATATGGTATAACGTCATATAGTATAACGTTATAACGTATAACGTTATATGGTATAACGTTATAACGTATTATGTTATATGGTATTACATCAAAACGTATTACGTTATATGGTATAACGTTATAACGTATTACGTTATATGGTATAACGTTATGTGGTATAACGTTATAACGTATTACCTTATATGGTATTACGTCATATGGTATAACGTTATAACGTATTACGTTATATGGTATCACGTTATAACGTATTACGTTATATGGTATTACGTCACAACGTATTACGTTATATGGAATAACGTTATAACGTATTACGTTATATGGTATAACGTTATAACGTATTACCTTACATGGTATAACGTCATATGGTATAACGTTATAACGTATTACGTTATATTTTATTACGTTATAACGTATTACGTTATATGGTATAACGTTATAACGTATTACGTTATATGGTATTACGTTATAACGTATTACGATATATGGTATAACGTTATAACGTATTACCTTATATGGTATAACGTCATATAGTATAACGTTATAACGTATTACGTTATATGGTATAACGTTATAACGTATTACGATATATGGTATAACGTTATAACGTATTACGTTATATGGTATAACGTTATAACGTATTACGTTATATGGTATAACGTTATGTGGTATAACGTTATAACGTATTACGTTATATGGTATTACGTTATAACGTATTACGTTATATGGTATAACGTTATAACGTATTACGTTATATGGTATTACGTTATAACGTATTACGTTATATGGTATAACGTTATAACGTATTACGTTATATCGTATTACGTCAAAACGTATTACGTTATATGGTATAACGTTTTTAACGTATTACGTTATATGGTATTACGTTATAACGTATTACGTTATATGGTATAACGTTATAACGTATTACGTTATATGGTATTACGTTATAACGTATTACGCCATATGGTATAACGTTATAACGTATTACGTTATATGGTATAACGTTATAACGTATTACGTTATATGCTATAACGTCATATGGTATAACGTTATAACGTATTACGTTATATGGTATTACATCAAAACGTATTACGTTATATGGTATTACGTCATAACGTAATACGTTATATGGTATAACGTTATAACGTATTACGTTATATGCTATAACGTCATATGGTATAACGTTATAACGTATTACGTTATATGGTACAACGTTAGAACGTATTACGTTATATGTTATAACGTCAAATGGTATAACGTCATAACGTATTACGTTATATGGTATTACGTCATAACGTATTACGTTGTATGGTATTACGTTATAACGTATTACGTTATATGGTATAACGTAATATGGCATAACGTTATAACGTATTACGTTATATGGTATTAAGTTATAACGTATTACGTTATATGGTATAACGTTATAACGTATTACCTTATATGGTATAACGTCATATGGTATAACGTTATAACGTATTACGTTATATGGTATTACGTTATAACGTATTACGTTATATGGTATAACGTTATAACGTATTACGTTATATGGTATTACGTTATAACGTATTACGATATATGGTATAACGTTATAACGTATTACGTTATATGGTATAACGTTATAACGTATTACGTTATATGGTATAACTTTATAACGTATTACGTTATATGGTATAACGTTATAACGTATTACGTTATATGCTATAACGTCATATGGTATAACGTTATAACGTATTACGTTATATGGTATTACGTTATAACGTATTACGTTATATGGTATAACGTTATAACGTATTACCTTATATGGTATAGCGTCATATAGTATAACGTTATAACGTATTACGTTATATGGTATAACGTTATAACCTATTACGTTATATGGTATAACGTTATAACGTATTACGTTATATGGTATTACGTCATAACGTAACACGTTATATGGTATAACGTTATAACGTATTACGTTATATTGTATTACGTCATAACGTATTACGTTATATGGTATAACGTTATAACGTATTACGTTATATGGTATTACGTTATAACGTATTACGATATATGGTATAACGTTATAACGTATTACCTTATATGGTATAACGTCATATAGTATAACGTTATAACGTATTACGTTATATGGTATAACGTTATAACGTATTACGATATATGGTATAACGTTATAACGTATTACCTTACATGGTATAACGTCATATGGTATAACGTTATAACGTATTACGTTATATTTTATTACGTTATAACGTATTACGTTATATGGTATAACGTTATAACGTATTACGTTATATGGTATTACGTTATAACGTATTACGATATATGGTATAACGTTATAACGTATTACCTTATATGGTATAACGTCATATAGTATAACGTTATAACGTATTACGTTATATGGTATAACGTTATAACGTATTACGATATATGGTATAACGTTATAACGTATTACGTTATATGGTATAACGTTATAACGTATTACGTTATATGGTATAACGTTATGTGGTATAACGTTATAACGTATTACGTTATATGGTATTACGTTATAACGTATTACGTTATATGGTATAACGTTATAACGTATTACGTTATATGGTATTACGTTATAACGTATTACGTTATATGGTATAACGTTATAACGTATTACGTTATATCGTATTACGTCAAAACGTATTACGTTATATGGTATAACGTTTTTAACGTATTACGTTATATGGTATTACGTTATAACGTATTACGTTATATGGTATAACGTTATAACGTATTACGTTATATGGTATTACGTTATAACGTATTACGTTATATGGTATAACGTTATAACGTATTACGTTATGTGGTATTACGTTATAACGTATTACGCTATATGGTATAACGTTATAACGTATTACGTTATATGGTATAACGTTATAACGTATTACGTTATATGGTATAACGTTATAACGTATTACGTTATATGCTATAACGTCATGTGGTATAACGTTATAACGTATTACGTTATATGGTATTACATCAAAACGTATTACGTTATATGGTATTACGTCATAACGTAATACGTTATATGGTATAACGTTATAACGTATTACGTTATATGCTATAACGTCATATGGTATAACGTTATAACGTATTACGTTATATGGTACAACGTTAGAACGTATTACGTTATATGTTATAACGTCAAATGGTATAACGTCATAACGTATTACGTTATATGGTATTACGTCATAACGTATTACGTTGTATGGTATTACGTTATAACGTATTACGTTATATGGTATAACGTAATATGGCATAACGTTATAACGTATTACGTTATATGGTATTAAGTTATAACGTATTACGTTATATGGTATAACGTTATAACGTATTACCTTATATGGTATAACGTCATATGGTATAACGTTATAACGTATTACGTTATATGGTATTACGTTATAACGTATTACGTTATATGGTATAACGTTATAACGTATTACGTTATATGGTATTACGTTATAACGTATTACGATATATGGTATAACGTTATAACGTATTACGTTATATGGTATAACGTTATAACGTATTACGTTATATGGTATAACTTTATAACGTATTACGTTATATGGTATAACGTTATAACGTATTACGTTATATGCTATAACGTCATATGGTATAACATTATAACGTATTACGTTATATGGTATTACGTTATAACGTATTACGTTATATGGTATAACGTTATAACGTATTACCTTATATGGTATAGCGTCATATAGTATAACGTTATAACGTATTATGTTATATGCTATAACGTCATATGGTATAACGTTATAACGTATTACGTTATATGGTATTACGTTATAACGTATTACGTTATATGGTATAACGTTATAACGTATTACCTTATATGGTATAGCGTCATATAGTATAACGTTATAACGTATTACGTTATATGGTATAACGTTATAACCTATTACGTTATATGGTATAACGTTATAACGTATTACGTTATATGGTATTACGTCATAACGTAACACGTTATATGGTATAACGTTATAACGTATTACGTTATATTGTATTACGTCATAACGTATTACGTTATATGGTATAACGTTATAACGTTTTACCTTATATGGTATAACGTTATAACGTATTACGTTATATGGTATAACGTTATAACGTATTACGATATATGGTATAACGTTATAACGTATTACGTTATATGGTATTACGTTATAACGTATTACGATATATGGTATAACGTTATAACGTATTACGTTATATGGTATAACGTTATAACGTATTACGTTATATGGTATAACGTCATATAGTATAACGTTATAACGTATTACGTTATATGGTATAACGTTATAACGTATTATGTTATATGGTATTACGTCAAAACGTATTACGTTATATGGTATAACGTTTTTAACGTATTACGTTATATGGTATTACGTTATAACGTATTACGTTATATGGTATAACGTTAGAACGTATTACGTTATATGGTATCACGTTATAACGTATTACGTTATATGGTATTACCTCACAACGTATTACGTTATATGGAATAACGTTATAACGTATTACGTTATATGGTATAACGTTATAACGTATTACCTTATATGGTATAACGTCATATGGTATAACGTTATAACGTATTACGTTATATGGTATTACGTTATAACGTATTACGTTATATGGTATAACGTTATAACGTATTACGTTATATGGTATTACGTTATAACGTATTACGTTATATGGTATAACGTTATAACGTATTACGTTATATGGTATTACGTCAAAACGTATTACGTTATATGGTATAACGTTTTTAACGTATTACGTTATATGGTATTACGTCAAAACGTATTACGTTATATGGTATAACGTTTTTAACGTATTACGTTATATGGTATTACGTTATAACGTATTACGTTATATGGTATAACGTTATAACGTATTACGTTATATGGTATTACGTTATAACGTATTACGTTATATGGTATAACGTTATAACGTATTACGTTATATGGTATTACGTCATAACGTAACACGTTATATGGTATAACGTTATAACGTATTACGTCATATTGTATAACGTTATAACGTAATACGTTATATGGTATAACGTTATAACGTAGTACGTTATATGCTATAACGTCATATGGAATAACGTTATAATGTATTACGTCATATTGTATAACGTTATAAAGTAATACGTTATATGGTATAACGTCATATGGTATAACGTTATAACGTATTACGTTATGTGGTATTACGTTATAACGTATTACGTTATATGGTATAACGTTATAACGTATTACGTTATATGGTATAACGTTATAACGTATTACGTTATGTGGTATTACGTTATAACGTATTACGTTATATGGTATAACGTTATAACGTATTACGTTATATCGTATTACGTCATAACGTAACACGTTATATGGTATAACGTTTTTAACGTATTACGTTATATTGTATTACGTCATAACGTATTACGTTATATGGTATAACGTTATAACGTTTTACCTTATATGGTATAACGTTATAACGTATTACGTTATATGGTATAACGTTATAACGTATTACGATATATGGTATAACGTTATAACGTATTACGCTATATGGTATAACGTTATAACGTATTACGTTATATGGTATAACGTTATAACGTATTACGTTATATGCTATAACGTCATATGGTATAACGTTATAACGTATTACGTTATAACGTATTACGTTATATGGTATAACGTTATAACGTATTACCTTATATGGTATAACGTAATATAGTATAACGTTATAACGTATAACGTTATATGGTATAACGTTATAACGTATTATGTTATATGGTATTACATCAAAACGTATTACGTTATATGGTATAACGTTATAACGTATTACGTTATATGGTATAACGTTATGTGGTATAACGTTATAACGTATTACCTTATATGGTATTACGTCATATGGTATAACGTTATAACGTATTACGTTATATGGTATCACGTTATAACGTATTACGTTATATGGTATTACGTCACAACGTATTACGTTATATGGAATAACGTTATAACGTATTACGTTATATGGTATAACGTTATAACGTATTACCTTACATGGTATAACGTCATATGGTATAACGTTATAACGTATTACGTTATATTTTATTACGTTATAACGTATTACGTTATATGGTATAACGTTATAACGTATTACGTTATATGGTATTACGTTATAACGTATTACGATATATGGTATAACGTTATAACGTATTACCTTATATGGTATAACGTCATATAGTATAACGTTATAACGTATTACGTTATATGGTATAACGTTATAACGTATTACGATATATGGTATAACGTTATAACGTATTACGTTATATGGTATAACGTTATAACGTATTACGTTATATGGTATAACGTTATGTGGTATAACGTTATAACATATTACGTTATATGGTATTACGTTATAACGTATTACGTTATATGGTATAACGTTATAACGTATTACGTTATATGGTATTACGTTATAACGTATTACGTTATATGGTATAACGTTATAACGTATTACGTTATATCGTATTACGTCAAAACGTATTACGTTATATGGTATAACGTTTTTAACGTATTACGTTATATGGTATTACGTTATAACGTATTACGTTATATGGTATAACGTTATAACGTATTACGTTATATGGTATTACGTTATAACGTATTACGTTATATGGTATAACGTTATAACGTATTACGTTATGTGGTATTACGTTATAACGTATTACGCTATATGGTATAACGTTATAACGTATTACGTTATATGGTATAACGTTATAACGTATTACGTTATATGCTATAACGTCATATGGTATAACGTTATAACGTATTACGTTATATGGTATTACATCAAAACGTATTACGTTATATGGTATTACGTCATAACGTAATACGTTATATGGTATAACGTTATAACGTATTACGTTATATGCTATAACGTCATATGGTATAACGTTATAACGTATTACGTTATATGGTACAACGTTAGAACGTATTACGTTATATGTTATAACGTCAAATGGTATAACGTCATAACGTATTACGTTATATGGTATTACGTCATAACGTATTACGTTGTATGGTATTACGTTATAACGTATTACGTTATATGGTATAACGTAATATGGCATAACGTTATAACGTATTACGTTATATGGTATTAAGTTATAACGTATTACGTTATATGGTATAACGTTATAACGTATTACCTTATATGGTATAACGTCATATGGTATAACGTTATAACGTATTACGTTATATGGTATTACGTTATAACGTATTACGTTATATGGTATAACGTTATAACGTATTACGTTATATGGTATTACGTTATAACGTATTACGATATATGGTATAACGTTATAACGTATTACGTTATATGGTATAACGTTATAACGTATTACGTTATATGGTATAACTTTATAACGTATTACGTTATATGGTATAACGTTATAACGTATTACGTTATATGCTATAACGTCATATGGTATAACGTTATAACGTATTACGTTATATGGTATTACGTTATAACGTATTACGTTATATGGTATAACGTTATAACGTATTACCTTATATGGTATAGCGTCATATAGTATAACGTTATAACGTATTATGTTATATGCTATAACGTCATATGGTATAACGTTATAACGTATTACGTTATATGGTATTACGTTATAACTTATTACGTTATATGGTATAACGTTATAACGTATTACCTTATATGGTATAGCGTCATATAGTATAACGTTATAACGTATTACGTTATATGGTATAACGTTATAACCTATTACGTTATATGGTATAACGTTATAACGTATTACGTTATATGGTATTACGTCATAACGTAACACGTTATATGGTATAACGTTATAACGTATTACGTTATATGGTATTACGTCATAACGTATTACGTTATATGGTATAACGTTATAACGTATTACGTTATATGGTATTACGTTATAACGTATTACGATATATGGTATAACGTTATAACGTATTACCTTATATGGTATAACGTCATATAGTATAACGTTATAACGTATTACGTTATATGGTATAACGTTATAACGTATTACGATATATGGTATAACGTTATAACGTATTACCTTACATGGTATAACGTCATATGGTATAACGTTATAACGTATTACGTTATATTTTATTACGTTATAACGTATTACGTTATATGGTATAACGTTATAACGTATTACGTTATATGGTATTACGTTATAACGTATCACGATATATGGTATAACGTTATAACGTATTACCTTATATGGTATAACGTCATATAGTATAACGTTATAACGTATTACGTTATATGGTATAACGTTATAACGTATTACGATATATGGTATAACGTTATAACGTATTACGTTATATGGTATAACGTTATAACGTATTACGTTATATGGTATTAAGTTATAACGTATTACGTTATATGGTATAACGTTATAACGTATTACCTTATATGGTATAACGTCATATGGTATAACGTTATAACGTATTACGTTATATGGTATAACGTAATATGGCATAACGTTATAACGTATTACGTTATATGGTATTAAGTTATAACGTATTACGTTATATGGTATAACGTTATAACGTATTACCTTATATGGTATAACGTCATATGGTATAACGTTATAACGTATTACGTTATATGGTATTACGTTATAACGTATTACGTTATATGGTATAACGTTATAACGTATTACGTTATATGGTATTACGTTATAACGTATTACGATATATGGTATAACGTTATAACGTATTACGTTATATGGTATAACGTTATAACGTATTACGTTATATGGTATAACTTTATAACGTATTACGTTATATGGTATAACGTTATAACGTATTACGTTATATGCTATAACGTCATATGGTATAACGTTATAACGTATTACGTTATATGGTATTACGTTATAACGTATTACGTTATATGGTATAACGTTATAACGTATTACCTTATATGGTATAGCGTCATATAGTATAACGTTATAACGTATTATGTTATATGCTATAACGTCATATGGTATAACGTTATAACGTATTACGTTATATGGTATTACGTTATAACGTATTACGTTATATGGTATAACGTTATAACGTATTACCTTATATGGTATAGCGTCATATAGTATAACGTTATAACGTATTACGTTATATGGTATAACGTTATAACCTATTACGTTATATGGTATAACGTTATAACGTATTACGTTATATGGTATTACGTCATAACGTAACACGTTATATGGTATAACGTTATAACGTATTACGTTATATGGTATTACGTCATAACGTATTACGTTATATGGTATAACGTTATAACGTATTACGTTATATGGTATTACGTTATAACGTATTACGATATATGGTATAACGTTATAACGTATTACCTTATATGGTATAACGTCATGTAGTATAACGTTATAACGTATTACGTTATATGGTATAACGTTATAACGTATTACGATATATGGTATAACGTTATAACGTATTACCTTACATGGTATAACGTCATATGGTATAACGTTATAACGTATTACGTTATATTTTATTACGTTATAACGTATTACGTTATATGGTATAACGTTATAACGTATTACGTTATATGGTATTACGTTATAACGTATTACGATATATGGTATAACGTTATAACGTATTACCTTATATGGTATAACGTCATATAGTATAACGTTATAACGTATTACGTTATATGGTATAACGTTATAACGTATTACGATATATGGTATAACGTTATAACGTATTACGTTATATGGTATAACGTTATAACGTATTACGTTATATGGTATAACGTTATGTGGTATAACGTTATAACGTATTACGTTATATGGTATTACGTTATAACGTATTACGTTATATGGTATAACGTTATAACGTATTACGTTATATGGTATTACGTTATAACGTATTATGTTATATGGTATAACGTTATAACGTATTACGTTATATCGTATTACGTCAAAACGTATTACGTTATATGGTATAACGTTTTTAACGTATTACGTTATATGGTATTACGTTATAACGTATTACGTTATATGGTATAACGTTATAACGTATTACGTTATATGGTATTACGTTATAACGTATTACGTTATATGGTATAACGTTATAACGTATTACGTTATGTGGTATTACGTTATAACGTATTACGCTATATGGTATAACGTTATAACGTATTACGTTATATGGTATAACGTTATAACGTATTACGTTATATGCTATAACGTCATATGGTATAACGTTATAACGTATTACGTTATATGGTATTACATCAAAACGTATTACGTTATATGGTATTACGTCATAACGTAATACGTTATATGGTATAACGTTATAACGTATTACGTTATATGCTATAACGTCATATGGTATAACGTTATAACGTATTACGTTATATGGTACAACGTTAGAACGTATTACGTTATATGTTATAACGTCAAATGGTATAACGTCATAACGTATTACGTTATATGGTATTACGTCATAACGTATTACGTTGTATGGTATTACGTTATAACGTATTACGT
This sequence comes from Bombus huntii, assembly GCF_024542735.1. NCBI lineage: Eukaryota > Metazoa > Arthropoda > Insecta > Hymenoptera > Apidae > Bombus > Bombus huntii. The sequence goes on from NC_066238.1 coordinate 19,335,584, forward strand.
TATATGGTATAACGTAATATGGCATAACGTTATAACGTATTACGTTATATGGTATTAAGTTATAACGTATTACGTTATATGGTATAACGTTATAACGTATTACCTTATATGGTATAACGTCATATGGTATAACGTTATAACGTATTACGTTATATGGTATTACGTTATAACGTATTACGTTATATGGTATAACGTTATAACGTATTACGTTATATGGTATTACGTTATAACGTATTACGATATATGGTATAACGTTATAACGTATTACGTTATATGGTATAACGTTATAACGTATTACGTTATATGGTATAACTTTATAACGTATTACGTTATATGGTATAACGTTATAACGTATTACGTTATATGCTATAACGTCATATGGTATAACGTTATAACGTATTACGTTATATGGTATTACGTTATAACGTATTACGTTATATGGTATAACGTTATAACGTATTACCTTATATGGTATAGCGTCATATAGTATAACGTTATAACGTATTATGTTATATGCTATAACGTCATATGGTATAACGTTATAACGTATTACGTTATATGGTATTACGTTATAACGTATTACGTTATATGGTATATCGTTATAACGTATTACCTTATATGGTATAGCGTCATATAGTATAACGTTATAACGTATTACGTTATATGGTATAACGTTATAACCTATTACGTTATATGGTATAACGTTATAACGTATTACGTTATATGGTATTACGTCATAACGTAACACGTTATATGGTATAACGTTATAACGTATTACGTTATATTGTATTACGTCATAACGTATTACGTTATATGGTATAACGTTATAACGTTTTACCTTATATGGTATAACGTTATAACGTATTACGTTATATGGTATAACGTTATAACGTATTACGATATATGGTATAACGTTATAACGTATTACGTTATATGGTATTACGTTATAACGTATTACGATATATGGTATAACGTTATAACGTATTACGTTATATGGTATAACGTTATAACGTATTACGTTATATGGTATAACGTCATATAGTATAACGTTATAACGTATTACGTTATATGGTATAACGTTATAACGTATTATGTTATATGGTATTACATCAAAACGTATTACGTTATATGGTATAACGTTATAACGTATTACGTTATATGGTATAACGTTATAACGTATTACGTTATATGGTATAACGTTATAACGTATTACCTTATATGGTATAACGTCATATGGTATAACGTTATAACGTATTACGTTATATGGTATAACGTTATAACGTATTACGTTATATGGTATTACGTTATAACGTATTACGTTATATGGTATAACGTTATAACGTATTACCTTATATGGTATAACGTCATATAGTATAACGTTATAACGTATTACGTTATATGGTATAACGTTATAACGTATTACCTTACATGGTATAACGTCATATGGTATAACGTTATAACGTATTACGTTATATGGTATTACGTTATAACGTATTACGTTATATGGTATAACGTTATAACGTATTACGTTATATGGTATTACGTTATAACGTATTACGATATATGGTATAACGTTATAACGTATTACCTTATATGGTATAACGTCATATAGTATAACGTTATAACGTATTACGTTATATGGTATAACGTTATAACGTATTATGTTATATGGTATTACATCAAAACGTATTACGTTATATGGTATAACGTTATAACGTATTACGTTATATGGTATTACATCAAAACGTATTACGTTATATGGTATTACGTCATAACGTAATACGTTATATGGTATAACGTTATAACGTATTACGTTATATGCTATAACGTCATATGGTATAACGTTATAACGTATTACGTTATATGGTACAACGTTAGAACGTATTACGTTATATGGTATAACGTTATAACGTTTTACCTTATATGGTATAACGTTATAACGTATTACGATATATGGTATAACGTTATAACGTATTACGATATATGGTATAACGTTATAACGTATTACGTTATATGGTATAACGTTATAACGTATTACATTATATGGTATAACGTTATAACGTATTACGTTATATGCTATAACGTCATATGGTATAACGTTATAACGTATTACGTTATATGGTATTACGTTATAACGTATTACGTTATATGGTATAACGTTATAACGTATTACCTTATATGGTATAACGTCATATAGTATAACGTTATAACGTATTACGTTATATGGTATAACGTTATAACGTATTATGTTATATGGTATTACATCAAAACGTATTACGTTATATGGTATAACGTTATAACGTATTACGTTATATGGTATAACGTTATGTGGTATAACGTTATAACGTATTACCTTATATGGTATTACGTCATATGGTATAACGTTATAACGTATTACGTTATATGGTATAACGTTATGTGGTATAACGTTATAACGTATTACCCTATATGGTATTACGTCATATGGTATAACGTTATAACGTATTACGTTATATGGTATCACGTTATAACGTATTACGTTATATGGTATTACGTCACAACGTATTACGTTATATGGAATAACGTTATAACGTATTACGTTATATGGTATAACGTTATAACGTATTACCTTATATGGTATAACGTCATATAGTATAACGTTATAACGTATTACGTTATATGGTATAACGTTATAACGTATTACGTTATATGCTATAACGTCATATGGTATAACGTTATAACGTATTACGTTATATGGTATTACGTTATAACGTATTACGTTATATGGTATAACGTTATAACGTATTACCTTATATGGTATAACGTCATATAGTATAACGTTATAACGTATTACGTTATATGGTATAACGTTATAACGTATTACCTTACATGGTATAACGTCATATGGTATAACGTTATAACGTATTACGTTATATGGTATTACGTTATAACGTATTACGTTATATGGTATAACGTTATAACGTATTACGTTATATGGTATTACGTTATAACGTATTACGATATATGGTATAACGTTATAACGTATTACCTTATATGGTATAACGTCATATAGTATAACGTTATAACGTATTACGTTATATGGTATAAAGTTATAACGTATTATGTTATATGGTATTACATCAAAACGTATTACGTTATATGGTATAACGTTATAACGTATTACGTTATATGGTATTACATCAAAACGTATTACGTTATATGGTATTACGTCATAACGTAATACGTTATATGGTATAACGTTATAACGTATTACGTTATATGCTATAACGTCATATGGTATAACGTTATAACGTATTACGTTATATGGTATTACGTCATAACGTATTACGTTGTATGGTATTACGTTATAACGTATTACGTTATATGGTATAACGTAATATGGCATAACGTTATAACGTATTACGTTATATGGTATTAAGTTATAACGTATTACGTTATATGGTATAACGTTATAACGTATTACCTTATATGGTATAACGTCATATGGTATAACGTTATAACGTATTACGTTATATGGTATTACGTTATAACGTATTACGTTATATGGTATAACGTTATAACGTATTACGTTATATGGTATTACGTTATAACGTATTACGATATATGGTATAACGTTATAACGTATTACGTTATATGGTATAACGTCATATAGTATAACGTTATAACGTATTACGTTATATAGTATAACGTTAAAACGTATTATGTTATATGGTATTACATCAAAACGTATTACGTTATATGGTATAACGTTATAACGTTTTACCTTATATGGTATAAAGATATAACGTATTACGTTATATGGTATAACGTTATAACGTATTACGATATATGGTATAACGTTATAACGTATTACGTTATATGGTATAACGTTATAACGTATTACGTTATATGGTATAACGTTATAACGTATTACGTTATATGCTATAACGTCATATGGTATAACGTTATAACGTATTACGTTATATGGTATTACGTTATAACGTATTACGTTATATGGTATAACGTTATAACGTATTACCTTATATGGTATAACGTCATATAGTATAACGTTATAACGTATTACGTTATATGGTATAACGTTATAACGTATTATGTTATATGGTATTACATCAAAACGTATTACGTTATATGGTATAACGTTATAACGTATTACGTTATATGGTATAACGTTATGTGGTATAACGTTATAACGTATTACGTTATATGGTATAACGTTTTTAACGTATTACGTTATATGGTATTACGTCATAACGTAATACGTTATATGGTATAACGTTAGAACGTATTACGTTATATGGTATAACGTTATAACCTATTACGTTATATGGTATAACGTTATAACGTATTACGTTATATGGTATTACGTCATAACGTAACACGTTATATGGTATAACGTTATAACGTATTACGTTATATTGTATTACGTCATAACGTATTACGTTATATGGTATAACGTTATAACGTTTTACCTTATATGGTATAACGTTATAACGTATTACGTTATATGGTATAACGTTATAACGTATTACGATATATGGTATAACGTTATAACGTATTACGTTATATGGTATTACGTTATAACGTATTACGATATATGGTATAACGTTATAACGTATTACGTTATATGGTATAACGTTATAACGTATTACGTTATATGGTATAACGTCATATAGTATAACGTTATAACGTATTACGTTATATGGTATAACGTTATAACGTATTATGTTATATGGTATTACATCAAAACGTATTACGTTATATGGTATAACGTTATAACGTATTACGTTATATGGTATAACGTTATAACGTATTACGTTATATGGTATAACGTTATAACGTATTACCTTATATGGTATAACGTCATATGGTATAACGTTATAACGTATTACGTTATATGGTATAACGTTATAACGTATTACGTTATATGGTATAACGTTTTTAACGTATTACGTTATATGGTATTACGTCATATGGTATAACGTTATAACGTATTACGTTATATGGTATAACGTTTTTAACGTATTACGTTATATGGTATTACGTCATAACGTAATACGTTATATGGTATAACGTTTTAACGTATTACGTTATATGCTATAACGTCATATGGTATAACGTTATAACGTATTCCGTTATATGGTATTACGTTATAACGTATTACGTTATATGGTATAACGTTATAACGTATTACCTTATATGGTATAACGTCATATAGTATAACGTTATAACGTATTACGTTATATGGTATAACGATATAACGTATTATGTTATATGGTATTACATCAAAACGTATTACGTTATATGGTATAACGTTATAACGTATTACGTTATATCGTATTACATCAAAACGTATTACGTTATATGGTATTACGTCATAACGTAATACGTTATATGGTATAACGTTATAACGTGTTACGTTATATGCTATAACGTCATATGGTATAACGTTATAACGTATTACGTTATATGGTACAACGTTAGAACGTATTACGTTATATGTTATAACGTCAAATGGTATAACGTCATAACGTATTACGTTATATGGTATTACGTCATAACGTATTACGTTATATGGTATAACGTAATATGGCATAACGTTATAACGTATTACGTTATATGGTATTAAGTTATAACGTATTACGTTATATGGCATAACGTTATAACGTATTACCTTATATGGTATAACGTCATATGGTATAACGTTATAACGTATTACGTTATATGGTATTACGTTATAACGTATTACGTTATATGGTATAACGTTATAACGTATTACGTTATATGGTATTACGTTATAACGTATTACGATATATGGTATAACGTTATAACGTATTACGTTATATGGTATAACGTTATAACGTATTACGTTATATGGTATAACGTTATGTGGTATAACGTTATAACGTATTACGTTATATGGTATTACGTTATAACGTATTACGTTATATGGTATAACGTTATAACGTATTACGTTATATGGTATTACGTTATAACGTATTACGTTATATGGTATAACGTTATAACGTATTACGTTATATGGTATTACGTCAAAACGTATTACGTTATATGGTATAACGTTTTTAACGTATTACGTTATATGGTATTACGTTATAACGTATTACGTTATATGGTATAACGTTATAACGTATTACCTTATATGGTATAGCGTCATATAGTATAACGTTATAACGTATTACGTTATATGCTATAACGTCATATGGTATAACGTTATAACGTATTACGTTATATGGTATTACGTTATAACGTATTACGTTATATGGTATAACGTTATAACGTATTACCTTATATGGTATAGCGTCATATAGTATAACGTTATAACGTATTACGTTATATGGTATAACGTTATAACCTATTACGTTATATGGTATAACGTTATAACGTATTACGTTATATGGTATTACGTCATAACGTAACACGTTATATGGTATAACGTTATAACGTATTACGTTATATTGTATTACGTCATAACGTATTACGTTATATGGTATAACGTTATAACGTTTTACCTTATATGGTATAACGTTATAACGTATTACGTTATATGGTATAACGTTATAACGTATTACGATATATGGTATAACGTTATAACGTATTACGTTATATGGTATTACGTTATAACGTATTACGACATATGGTATAACGTTATAACGTATTACGTTATATGGTATAACGTTATAACGTATTACGTTATATGGTATAACGTCATATAGTATAACGTTATAACGTATTACGTTATATGGTATAACGTTATAACGTATTATGTTATATGGTATTACATCAAAACGTATTACGTTATATGGTATAACGTTATAACGTATTACGTTATATGGTATAACGTTATAACGTATTACGTTATATGGTATAACTTTATAACGTATTACCTTATATGGTATAACGTCATATGGTATAACGTTATAACGTATTACGTTATATGGTATTACGTTATAACGTATTACATTATATGGTATAACGTTATAACGTATTACGTTATATGGTATTACGTCATAACGTAACACGTTATATGGTATAACGTTATAACGTAATACGTTATATTGTATTACGTCATAACGTATTACGTTATATGGTATAACGTTATAACGTTTTACCTTATATGGTATAACGTTATAACGTATTACGTTATATGGTATAACGTTATAACGTATTACGATATATGGTATAACGTTATAACGTATTACGTTATATGGTATAACGTTATAACGTATTACGTTATATGGTATAACGTTATAACGTATTACGTTATATGCTATAACGTCATATGGTATAACGTTATAACGTATTACGTTATATGGTATTACGTTCTAACGTATTACGTTATATGGTATAACGTTATAACGTATTACCTTATATGGTATAACGTCATATAGTATAACGTTATAACGTATTACGTTATATGGTATAACGTTATAACGTATTATGTTATATGGTATTACATCAAAACGTATTACGTCATATGGTATAACGTTATAACGTATTACGTTATATGGTATCACGTTATAACGTATTACGTTATATGGTATTACGTCACAACGTATTACGTTATATGGAATAACGTTATAACGTATTACGTTATATGGTATAACGTTATAACGTATTACCTTATATGGTATAACGTCATATAGTATAACGTTATAACGTATTACGTTATATGGTATAAGGTTATAACGTATTACGTTATATGCTATAACGTCATATGGTATAACGTTATAACGTATTACGTTATATGGTATTACGTTATAACGTATTACGTTATATGGTATAACGTTATAACGTATTACCTTATATGGTATAACGTCATATAGTATAACGTTATAACGTATTACGTTATATGGTATAACGTTATAACGTATTACCTTACATGGTATAACGTCATATGGTATAACGTTATAACGTATTACGTTATATGGTATTACGTTATAACGTATTACGTTATATGGTATAACGTCATATAGTATAACGTTATAACGTATTACGTTATATGGTATAACGTTATAACGTATTATGTTATATGGTATTACATCAAAACGTATTACGTTATATGGTATAACGTTATAACGTATTACGTTATATGGTATTACATCAAAACGTATTACGTTATATGGTATTACGTCATAACGTAATACGTTATATGGTATAACGTTATAACGTATTACGTTATATGCTATAACGTCATATGGTATAACGTTATAACGTATTACGTTATATGGTATAACGTCATATAGTATAACGTTATAACGTATTACGTTATATAGTATAACGTTAAAACGTATTATGTTATATGGTATTACATCAAAACGTATTACGTTATATGGTATAACGTTATAACGTTTTACCTTATATGGTATAACGATATAACGTATTACGTTATATGGTATAACGTTATAACGTATTACGATATATGGTATAACGTTATAACGTATTACGTTATATGGTATAACGTTATAACGTATTACGTTATATGGTATAACGTTATAACGTATTACGTTATATGCTATAACGTCATATGGTATAACGTTATAACGTATTACGTTATATGGTATTACGTTATAACGTATTACGTTATATGGTATAACGTTATAACGTATTACCTTATATGGTATAACGTCATATAGTATAACGTTATAACGTATTACGTTATATGGTATAACGTTATAACGTATTATGTTATATGGTATTACATCAAAACGTATTACGTTATATGGTATAACGTTATAACGTATTACGTTATATGGTATAACGTTATGTGGTATAACGTTATAACGTATTACGTTATATGGTATAACGTTTTTAACGTATTACGTTATATAGTATTACGTCATAACGTAATACGTTATATGGTATAACGTTATAACGTATTACGTTATATGGTATAACGTTATAACCTATTACGTTATATGGTATAACGTTATAACGTATTACGTTATATGGTATTACGTCATAACGTAACACGTTATATGGTATAACGTTATAACGTATTACGTTATATTGTATTACGTCATAACGTATTACGTTATATGGTATAACGTTATAACGTTTTACCTTATATGGTATAACGTTATAACGTATTACGTTATATGGTATAACGTTATAACGTATTACGATATATGGTATAACGTTATAACGTATTACGTTATATGGTATTACGTTATAACGTATTACGTTATATGGTATAACGTTATAACGTATTACCTTATATGGTATAACGTCATATAGTATAACGTTATAACGTATTACGTTATATGGTATAACGTTATAACGTATTATGTTATATGGTATTACATCAAAACGTATTACGTCATATGGTATAACGTTATAACGTATTACGTTATATGGTATCACGTTATAACGTATTACGTTATATGGTATTACGTCACAACGTATTACGTTATATGGAATAACGTTATAACGTATTACGTTATATGGTATAACGTTATAACGTATTACCTTATATGGTATAACGTCATATAGTATAACGTTATAACGTATTACGTTATATGGTATAAGGTTATAACGTATTACGTTATATGCTATAACGTCATATGGTATAACGTTATAACGTATTACGTTATATGGTATTACGTTATAACGTATTACGTTATATGGTATAACGTTATAACGTATTACCTTATATGGTATAACGTCATATAGTATAACGTTATAACGTATTACGTTATATGGTATAACGTTATAACGTATTACCTTACATGGTATAACGTCATATGGTATAACGTTATAACGTATTACGTTATATGGTATTACGTTATAACGTATTACGTTATATGGTATAACGTTAAAACGTATTACGTTATATGGTATTACGTTATAACGTATTACGATATATGGTATAACGTTATAACGTATTACCTTATATGGTATAACGTCATATAGTATAACGTTATAACGTATTACGTTATATGGTATAACGTTATAACGTATTATGTTATATGGTATTACATCAAAACGTATTACGTTATATGGTATAACGTTATAACGTATTACGTTATATGGTATTACATCGAAACGTATTACGTTATATGGTATTACGTCATAACGTAATACGTTATATGGTATAACGTTATAACGTATTACGTTATATGCTATAACGTCATATGGTATAACGTTATAACGTATTACGTTATATGGTACAACGTTAGAACGTATTACGTCATATGTTATAACGTCAAATGGTATAACGTCATAACGTATTACGTTATATGGTATTACGTCATAACGTATTACGTTGTATGGTATTACGTTATAACGTATTACGTTATATGGTATAACGTAATATGGCATAACGTTATAACGTATTACGTTATATGGTATTAAGTTATAACGTATTACGTTATATGGTATAACGTTATAACGTATTACCTTATATGGTATAACGTCATATGGTATAACGTTATAACGTATTACGTTATATGGTATTACGTTATAACGTATTACGTTATATGGTATAACGTTATAACGTATTACGTTATATGGTATTACGTTATAACGTATTACGATATATGGTATAACGTTATAACGTATTACGTTATATGGTATAACGTTATAACGTATTACGTTATATGGTATAACGTCATATGGTATAACGTTATAACGTATTACGTTATATGGTATTACGTTATAACGTATTACGTTATATGGTATAACGTTATAACGTATTACCTTATATGGTATAACGTCATATAGTATAACGTTATAACGTATTACGTTATATGGTATAACGTTATAACGTATTATGTTATATGGTATTACATCAAAACGTATTACGTTATATGGTATAACGTTATAACGTATTACGTTATATGGTATAACGTTATGTGGTATAACGTTATAACGTATTACGTTATATGGTATAACGTTTTTAACGTATTACGTTATATAGTATTACGTCATAACGTAATACGTTATATGGTATAACGTTATAACGTATTACGTTATATGGTATAACGTTATAACCTATTACGTTATATGGTATAACGTTATAACGTATTACGTTATATGGTATTACGTTATATGGTATTACGTCATAACGTAACACGTTATATGGTATAACGTTATAACGTATTACGTTATATTGTATTACGTCATAACGTATTACGTTATATGGTATAACGTTATAACGTTTTACCTTATATGGTATAACGTTATAACGTATTACGTTATATGGTATAACGTTATAACGTATTACGATATATGGTATAACGTTATAACGTATTACGTTATATGGTATTACGTTATAACGATTTACCTTATATGGTATAACGTTATAACGTATTACGTTATATGGTATAACGTTATAACGTATTACGATATATGGTATAACGTTATAACGTATTACGTTATATGGTATAACGTTATAACGTATTACGTTATATGGTATAACGTTATAACGTATTACGTTATATGCTATAACGTCATATGGTATAACGTTATAACGTATTACGTTATATGGTATTACGTTATAACGTATTACGTTATATGGTATAACGTTATAACGTATTACCTTATATGGTATAACGTCATATAGTATAACGTTATAACGTATTACGTTATATGGTATAACGTTATAACGTATTATGTTATATGGTATTACATCAAAAGGTATTACGTTATATGGTATAACGTTATAACGTATTACGTTATATGGTATAACGTTATGTGGTATAACGTTATAACGTATTACCTTATATGGTATTACGTCATATGGTATAACGTTATAACGTATTACGTTATATGGTATCACGTTATAACGTATTACGTTATATGGTATTACGTCACAACGTATTACGTTATATGGAATAACGTTATAACGTATTACGTTATATGGTATAACGTTATAACGTATTACCTTATATGGTATAACGTCATATAGTATAACGTTATAACGTATTACGTTATATGGTATAACGTTATAACGTATTATGTTATATGGTATTACATCAAAACGTATTACGTTATATGATATAACGTTATAACGTATTACGTTATATGGTATTACATCAAAACGTATTACGTTATATGGTATTACGTCATAACGTAATACGTTATATGGTATAACGTTATAACGTATTACGTTATATGGTATTACGTTATAACGTATTACGTTATATGGTATAACGTTATAACGTATTACGTTATATGGTATTACGTTATAACGTATTACGATATATGGTATAACGTTATAACGTATTACGTTATATGGTATAACGTTATAACGTATTACGTTATATGGTATAACGTTTTTAACGTATTACGTTATATGGTATTACGTCATATGGTATAACGTTATAACGTATTACGTTATATGGTATAACGTTATAACGTATTACGTTATATGGTATAACGTTATAACGTATTACGTTATATGGTATAACGTTATAACGTATTACGTTATATGCTATAACGTCATATGGTATAACGTTATAACGTATTACGTTATATGGTATTACGTTATAACGTATTACGTTATATGGTATAACGTTATAACGTATTACCTTATATGGTATAACGTCATATAGTGTAACGTTATAACGTATTACGTTATATGGTATAACGTTATAACGTATTATCTTATATGGTATTACATCAAAACGAATCACGTTATATGGTATAACGTTATAACGTATTACGTTATATGGTATAACGTTATGTGGTATAACGTTATAACGTATTACCTTATATGGTATTACGTCATATGGTATAAAGTTATAACGTATTACGTTATATGGTATCACGTTATAACGTATTACGTTATATGGTATTACGTTATAACGTATTACGTTATATGGTATAACGTTATAACGTATTACGTTATATGGTATTACGTCATAACGTAACACGTTATATGGTATAACGTTATAACGTATTACGTTATATTGTATTACGTCATAACGTATTACGTTATATGGTATAACGTTATAACGTTTTACCTTATATGGTATAACGTTATAACGTATTACGTTATATGGTATAACGTTATAACGTATTACGATATATGGTATAACGTTATAACGTATTACGTTATATGGTATAACGTTATAACGTATTACGTTATATGGTATAACGTTATAACGTATTACGTTATATGCTATAACGTCATATGGTATAACGTTATAACGTATTACGTTATATGGTATCACGTTATAACGTATTACGTTATATGGTATTACGTCACAACGTATTACGTTATATGGAATAACGTTATAACGTATTACGTTATATGGTATAACGTTATAACGTATTACCTTATATGGTATAACGTCATATAGTATAACGTTATAACGTATTACGTTATATGGTATAACGTTATAACGTATTATGTTATATGGTATTACATCAAAACGTATTACGTTATATGGTATAACGTTATAACGTATTACGTTATATGGTATAACGTTATGTGGTATAACGTTATAACGTATTACCTTATATGGTATTACGTCATATGGTATAACGTTATAACGTATTACGTTATATGGTATCACGTTATAACGTATTACGTTATATGGTATTACGTCACAACGTATTACGTTATATGGTATAACGTTATAACGTATTACGTTATATGATATAACGTTATAACGTATTACCTTATATGGTATAACGTCATATAGTATAACGTTATAACGTATTACGTTATATGGTATAACGTTATAACGTATTACGTTATATGCTATAACGTTATAACGTATTACCTTATATGGTATAACGTCATATAGTATAACGTTATATCGTATTACGTTATATGGTATAACGTTATAACGTATTATGTTATATGGTATTACATCAAAACGTATTACGTTATATGATATAACGTTATAACGTATTACGTTATATGGTATTACATCAAAACGTATTACGTTATATGGTATTACGTCATAACGTAATACGTTATATGGTATAACGTTATAACGTATTACGTTATATGGTATTACGTTATAACGTATTACGTTATATGGTATAACGTTATAACGTATTACGTTATATGGTATTACGTTATAACGTATTACGATATATGGTATAACGTTATAACGTATTACGTTATATGGTATAACGTTATAACGTATTACGTTATATGGTATAACGTTTTTAACGTATTACGTTATATGGTATTACGTCATATGGTATAACGTTATAACGTTTTACGTTATATGGTATAACGTTTTTAACGTATTACGTTATATGGTATTACGTCATAACGTAATACGTTATATGGTATAACGTTTTAACGTATTACGTTATATGCTATAACGTCATATGGTATAACGTTATAACGTATTCCGTTATATGGTATTACGTTATAACGTATTACGTTATATGGTATAACGTTATAACGTATTACCTTATATGGTATAACGTCATATAGTATAACGTTATAACGTATTACGTTATATGGTATAACGTTATAACGTATTATGTTATATGGTATTACATCAAAACGTATTACGTTATATGGTATAACGTTTTTAACGTATTACGTTATATGGTATTACGTCATATGGTATAACGTTATAACGTATTACGTTATATGGTATAACGTTTTTAACGTATTACGTTATATGGTATTACGTCATAACGTAATACGTTATATGGTATAACGTTTTAACGTATTACGTTATATGCTATAACGTCATATGGTATAACGTTATAACGTATTACGTTATATGGTATAACGTTATAACGTATTACCTTATATGGTATAACGTCATATAGTATAACGTTATAACGTATTACGTTATATGGTATAACGTTATAACGTATTATGTTATATGGTATTACATCAAAACGTATTACGTTATATGCTATAACGTCATATGGTATAACGTTATAACGTATTACGTTATATGGTACAACGTTAGAACGTATTACGTTATATGTTATAACGTCAAATGGTATAACGTCATAACGTATTACGTTATATGGTATTACGTCATAACGTATTACGTTATATGGTATAACGTAATATGGCATAACGTTATAACGTATTACGTTATATGGTATTAAGTTATAACGTATTACGTTATATGGCATAACGTTATAACGTATTACCTTATATGGTATAACGTCATATGGTATAACGTTATAACGTATTACGTTATATGGTATTACGTTATAACGTATTACGTTATATGGTATAACGTTATAACGTATTACGTTATATGGTATTACGTTATAACGTATTACGATATATGGTATAACGTTATAACGTATTACGTTATATGGTATTACGTTATAACGTATTACGATATATGGTATAACGTTATAACGTATTACGTTATATGGTACTACGTCATAACGTAACACGTTATATGGTATAACGTTATAACGTATTACGTTATATTGTATTACATCATAACGTATTACGTTATATGGTATAACGTTTTCAACGTATTACGTTATATGGTATTACGTTATAACGTATTACGTTATATGGAATAACGTTATAACGTATTACGTTATATGGTATTACGTTATAACGTATTACGTTATATGGTATAACGTTATAACGTATTACGTTATATGGTACTACGTCATAACGTAACACGTTATATGGTATAACGTTATGACGTATTACGTTATATTGTATTACGTCATAACGTATTACGTTATATGGTATAACGTTATAACGTTTTACCTTATATGGTATAACGTTATAACGTATTACGTTATATGGTATAACGTTATAACGTATTACGATATATGGTATAACGTTATAACGTATTACGTTATATGGTATAACGTTATAACGTATTACGTTATATTGTATTACATCATAACGTATTACGTTATATGGTATAACGTTTTCAACGTATTACGTTATATGGTATAACGTTATAACGTATTACGTTATATGCTATAACGTCATATGGTATAACGTTATAACGTATTACGTTATATGGTATTACGTTATAACGTATTACGTTATATGGTATAACGTTATAACGTATTACCTTATATGGTATAACGTCATATAGTATAACGTTATAACGTATTACGTTATATGGTATAACGTTATAACGTGTTATGTTATATGGTATTACATCAAAACGAATTACGTTATATGGTATAACGTTATAACGTATTACGTTATATGGTATAACGTTATGTGGTATAACGTTATAACGTATTACCTTATATGGTATTACGTCATATGGTATAACGTTATAACGTATTACGTTATATGGTATCACGTTATAACGTATCACGTTATATGGTATTACGTCACAACGTATTACATTATATGGAATAACGTTATAACGTATTACGTTATATGGTATAACGTTATAACGTATTACCTTATATGGTATTACGTTATAACGTATTACGATATATGGTATAACGTTATAACGTATTACGTTATATGGTATAACGTTATAACGTATTACGTTATATGGTATAACGTTATAACGTATTACGTTATATGGTATTACATCAAAACGTATTACGTTATATGGTATAACGTTATAACGTATTACGTTATATGGTATAACGTTATGTGGTATAACGTTATAACGTATTACGTTATATGGTATTACGTTATAACGTATTACGATATATGGTATAACGTTATAACGTATTACGTTATATGGTATAACGTTATAACGTATTACGTTATATGGTATAACATCATATAGTATAACGTTATAACGTATTACGTTATATGGTATAACGTTATAACGTATTATGTTATATGGTATTACATCAAAACGTATTACGTTATATGGTATAACGTTATAACGTATTACGTTATATGGTATAACGTTATAACGTATTACGTTATATGGTATAACGTTATAACGTATTACGTTATATGGTATAACGTTATAACGTATTACCTTATATGGTATAACGTCATATGGTACAACGTTATAACGTATTACGTTATATGGTATTACGTTATAACGTATTACGTTATATGGTATAACGTTATAACGTATTACGTTATATGGTATTACGTCATAACGTATTACGTTATATGGTATAACGTTATAACGTATTACGTTATATGGTATAACGTCATATAGTATAACGTTATAACGTATTACGTTATATGGTATTACGTTATAACGCATTACGTTATATGGTATAACGTTATAACGTATTACCTTATATGGTATAACGTCATATAGTATAACGTTATAACGTATTACGTTATATGGTATAACGTTATAACGTATTATGTTATATGGTATTACATCAAAACGTATTACGTTATATGGTATAACGTTATAACGTATTACGTTATATGGTATTACGTTATAACGTATTACGTTATATGGTATAACGTTATAACGTATTACCTTATATGGGATAACGTCATATAGTATAACGTTATAACGCATTACGTTATATGGTATAACGTTATAACGTATTACGTTATATGGTATTACGTCACAACGTATTACGTTATATGGAATAACGTTATAACGTATTACGTTATATGGTATAACGTTATAACGTATTACCTTATATGGTATAACGTCATATGGTATAACGTTATAACGTATTACGTTATATTGTATTACGTCATAACGTATTACGTTATATGGTATAACGTTATAACGTTTTACCTTATATGGTATAACGTTATAACGTATTACGTTATATGGTATAACGTCATAACGTATTACGATATATGGTATAACGTTATAACGTATTACGTTATATGGTATAACGTTATAACGTATTACGTTATATGGTATAACGTTATAACGTATTACGTTATATGCTATAACGTCATATGGTATAACGTTATAACGTATTCCGTTATATGGTATAAAGTTATAACGTATTACGTTATATGGTATAACGTTATAACGTATTACCTTATATGGTATTACGTCATATGGTATAACGTTATAACGTATTACGTTATATGGTATAACGTTTTAACGTATTACGTTATATGGTATAACGTCATATAGTATAACGTTATAACGTATTACGTTATATGGTATAACGTTATAACGCATTATGTTATATGGTATTACATCAAAACGTATTACGTTATATGGTATAACGTTATAACGTATTACGTTATATGGTATCACGTTATAACGTATTACGTTATTTGGTATTACGTCACAACGCATTACGTTATATGGAATAACGTTATAACGTATTACGTTATATGGTATAACGTTATAACGTATCACCTTATATGGTATAACGTCATATGGTATAACGTTATAACGTATTACGTTATATGGTATTACGTTATAACGTATTACGTTATATAGTATAACGTTATAACGTATTACGTTATATGGTATTACGTTATAACGTATTACGATATATGGTATAACGTTATAACGTATTACGTTATATGGTATAACGTTATAACGTATTACGTTATATGGTATAATGTTTTTAACGTATTACGTTATATGGTATTACGTCATATGGTATAACGTTATAACGTATTACGTTATATGGTATAACGTTTTTAACGTATTACGTTATATGGTATTACGTCATAACGTAATACGTTATATGGTATAACGTTATAACGTATTACGTTATATGCTATAACGTCATATGGTATAACGTTATAACGTATTACGTTATATGGTATTACGTTATAACGTATTACGTTATATGGTATAACGTTATAACGTATTATGTTATATGGTATTACATCAAAACGTATTACGTTATATGGTATAACGTTATAACGTATTACGTTATATGGTATTACATCAAAAGGTATTACGTTATATGGTATTACGTCATAACGTAATACGTTATATGGTACAACGTTAGAACGTATTACGTTATATGTTATAACGTCAAATGGTATAACGTCATAACGTATTACGTTATATGGTATTACGTCATAACGTATTACGTTGTATGGTATTACGTTATAACGTATTACGTTATATGGTATAACGTAATATGGCATAACGTTATAACGTATTACGTTATATGGTACAACGCTATAACGTATTATGTTATATGGTATAACGTTATAACGTATTACCTTATATGGTATAATGTTATAACCTATTACGTTATATGGTATAAGGTTATAACGTATTACGTTATATGGTAATACGTTATAACGTATTACGTTATATGGTATAACGTTATAACGTATTACGTTATATGGTATAAAGTTATAACGTATTACGTTATATGGTATTACGTCATAACGTAACACGTTATATGGTATAACGTTATAACGTATTACGTTATATGGTATAATGTTATAACCTATTACGTTATATGGTATAACGTTATAACGTATTACGTTATATGGTAATACGTTATAACGTATTACGTTATATGGTATAACGTTATAACGTATTACGTTATATGGTATAACGTTATGTGGTATAACGTTATAACGTATTACCTTATATGGTATTACGTCATATGGTATAACGTTATAACGTATTACCTTATATGGTATTACGTCATATGGTATAACGTTATAACGTATTACGTTATATGGTATCACGTTATAGCGTATTACGTTATATGGTATTACGTCACAACGTATTACGTTATATGGAATAACGTTATAACGTATTACGTTATATGGTATAACGTTATAACGTATTTCCTTATATGGTATAACGTCATATGGTATAACGTTATAACGTATTACGTTATATGGTATTACGTTATAACGTATTACGATATATGGTATAAGGTTATAACGTATTACGTTATATGGTATAACGTTATAACGTATTACGTTATATGGTATAACGTTATAACGTATTACATTATATGGTATAACGTCATATGGTATAACGTTATAACGTATTACGTTATACGGTATTACGTCATAACGTATTACGTTATATGGTATAACGTTATAACGTATTACGTTATATGGTATAACGTTATGTGGTATAACGTTATAACGTATTACCTTATATGGTATTACGTCATATGGTATAACGTTATAACGGATTACGTTATATGGTATCACGTTATAACGTATTACGTTATATGGTATTACGTCACAACGTATTTCGTTATATGGTATAACGTTATAACGTATTACGTTATATGGTATAACGTTATAACGTATTACGTTATATGGTATAACGTTATAACGTATTACCTTATATGGTATAACGTCATATGGTATAACGTTATAACGTATTACGTTATATGGTATAACGTTATAACGTATAACGTTATATGGTATTACATCAAAACGTATTACGTTATATGGTATAACGTTATAACGTATTACGTTATATGGTATTACATCAAATCGTATTACGTTATATGGTATTACGTCATAACGTATTACGTTATATGGTATTACGTCATAACGTAACACGTTATATGGTATAACGTTATAACGTATTACGTCATATGGTATAACGTTATAACGTATTACGTTATATGGTATCACGTTATAACGTATTACGTTATATGGTAATACGTTATAACGTATTACGTTATATGGTATAACGTTATAACGTATTACGTTATATGGTATAACGTTATGTGGTATAACGTTATAACGTATTACGTTATATGGTATTACGTTATAACGTATTACGATATATGGTATAACGTTATAACGTATTACGTTATATGGTATAACGTTATAACGTATTACGTTATATGGTATAATGTTTTTAACGTATTACGTTATATGGTATTACGTCATATGGTATAACGTTATAACGTATTACGTTATATGGTATAACGTCATATAGTATAACGTTATAACGTATTACGTTATATGGTATAACGTTATAACGTATTATGTTATATGGTATTACATCAAAACGTATTACGTTATATGGTATAACGTTATAACGTATTACGTTATATGGTATCACGTTATAACGTATTACGTTATTTGGTATTACGTCACAACGTATTACGTTATATGGAATAACGTTATAACGTATTACGTTATATGGTATAACGTTATAACGTATTACGTTATATGGTATAACGTTTTTAACGTATTACGTTATGTGGTATTACGTCATAACGTATTACGTTGTATGGTATTACGTTATAACGTATTACGTTATATGGTATAACGTAATATGGCATAACGTTATAACGTATTACGTTATATGGTACAACGCTATAACGTATTATGTTATATGGTATAACGTTATAACGTATTACCTTATATGGTATAATGTTATAACCTATTACGTTATATGGTATAACGTTATAACGTATTACGTTATATGGTAATACGTTATAACGTATTACGTTATATGGTATAACGTTATAACGTATTACGTTATATGGTATAAAGTTATAACGTATTACGTTATATGGTATTACGTCATAACGTAACACGTTATATGGTATAACGTTATAACGTATTACGTTATATGGTATAATGTTATAACCTATTACGTTATATGGTATAACGTTATAACGTATTACGTTATATGGTAATACGTTATAACGTATTACGTTATATGGTATAACGTTATAACGTATTTCCTTATATGGTATAACGTCATATGGTATAACGTTATAACGTATTACGTTATATGGTATAACGTTATAACGTATTACGTTATATGGTATAACGTTATAACGTATTACCTTATATGGTATAACGTCATATGGTATAACGTTATAACGTATTACGTTATATGGTATTACGTTATAACGTATTACGTTATATGGTATAACGTTATAACGTATTACGTTATATGGTATTACGTTATAACGTATTACGTTATATGGTATAACGTTATAACGTATTACGTTATATGGTATAACGTTATGTGGTATAACGTTATAACGTATTACCTTATATGGTATTACGTCATATGGTATAACGTTATAACGGATTACGTTATATGGTATCACGTTATAACGTATTACGTTATATGGTATTACGTCACAACGTATTTCGTTATATGGTATAACGTTATAACGTATTACGTTATATGGTATAACGTTATAACGTATTACGTTATATGGTATTACGTCATAACGTATTACGTTATATGGTATTACGTCATAACGTAACACGTTATATGGTATAACGTTATAACGTATTACGTCATATGGTATAACGTTATAACGTATTACGTTATATGGTATCACGTTATAACGTATTACGTTATATGGTATTACGTCACAACGTATTTCGTTATATGGTATAACGTTATAACGTATTACGTTATATCGTATTACGTTATAACGTATTACGTTATATGGTATAACGTTATAACGTATTACGTTATATGCTATAACGTCATATGGTATAACGTTATAACGTTTACGTTATATGGTATTACGTTATAACGTATTACGTTATATGGTATAACGTTATAACGTATTACCTTATATGGTATAACGTCATATAGTATAACGTTATAACGTATTACGTTATATGGTATAACGTTATAACGTATTATGTTATACGGTGTTACATCAAAACGTATTACGTTATATGGTATAACGTTATAACGTATTACGTTATATGGTATAACGTTATGTGGTATAACGTTATAACGTATTACCTTATATGGTATTACGTCATATGGTATAACGTTATAACGTATTACGATATATGGTATCACGTTACAACGTATTACGTTATATGGTATTACGTCACAACGTATTACGTTATATGGAATAACGTTATAACGTATTACGTTATATGGTATAACGTTATAACGTATTACCTTATATGGTATAACGTCATATGGTATAACGTTATAACGTATTACGTTATATGGTATTACGTTATAACGTATTACGTTATATGGTATAACGTTATAACGTATTACGTTATATGGTATTACGTTATAACGTATTACGATATATGGTATAACGTTATAACGTATTACGTTATATGGTATAACGTTATAACGTATTACGTTATATGGTATAACGTCATATAGTATAACGTTATAACGTATTACGTTATATGGTATAACGTTATAACGTATTATGTTATATAGTATTACATCAAAACGTATTACGTTATATGGTATAACGTTATAACGTATTACGTTATATGGTATAACGTTATAACGTATTACGTTATATGGTATAACGTTATAACGTATTACCTTATATGGTATAACGTCATATGGTATAACGTTATAACGTATTACGTTATATGGTATTACGTTATAACGTATTACGTTATATGGTATAACGTTATAACGTATTACGTTATATGGTATTACGTCATAACGTAACACGATATATGGTATAACGTTATAACGTATTACGTTATATTGTATTACGTCATAACGTATTACGTTATATGGTATAACGTTATAACGTTTTACCTTATATGGTATAACGTTATAACGTATTACGTTATATGGTATAACGTTATAACGCATTACGATATATGGTATAACGTTGTAACGTATTACGTTATATGGTATAACGTTATAACGTATTACGTTATATGGTATAACGTTATAACGTATTACGTTATATGGTATAACGTCATATAGTATAACGTTATAACGTATTACGTTATATGGTATAACGTTATAACGTATCACCTTATATGGTATAACGTCATATGGTATAACGTTATAACGTATTACGTTATATGGTATTACGTTATAACGTATTACGTTATATGGTATAACGTTATAACGTATTATGTTATATGGTATTACATCAAAACGTAATACGTTATATGGTATAACGTTATGTGGTATAACGTTATAACGTATTACCTTATATGGTATTACGTCACATGGTATAACGTTGTAACGTATTACGTTATATGGTATCACGTTATAACGTATTACGTTATATGGTATTACGTCACAACGTATTACGTTATATGGAATAACGTTATAACGTATTACGTTATATGGTATAACGTTATAACGTATCACCTTATATGGTATAACGTCATATGGTATAACGTTATAACGTATTACGTTATATGGTATTACGTTATAACGTATTACGTTATATGGTATAACGTTATAATGTATTATGTTATATGGTATTACATCAAAACGTATTACGTTATATGGTATAACGATATAACGTATTACGTTATATGGTATAACGTTATAACGTATTACGTTATATGGTACAACGTTAGAACGTATTACGTTATATGTTATAACGTCAAATGGTATAACGTCATAACGTATTACGTTATATGGTATTACGTCATAACGTATTACGTTGTATGGTATTACGTTATAACGTATTACGATATATGGTATTACGTTATATGGTATTACGTCACAACGTATTTCGTTATATGGTATAACGTTATAACGTATTACGTTATATGGTATAACGTTATAACGTATTACCTTATATGGTATAACGTCATATGGTATAACGTTATAACGTATTACGTTATATGGTATTACGTTATAACGTATTACGTTATATGGTATAACGTTATAACGTATTACGTTATATGGTATTACGTTATAACGTATTACGTTATATGGTATAACGTTATAACGTATTACCTTATATGGTATAACGTCATATGGTATAACGTTATAACATATTACGTTATATGGTATAACGTTATAACGTATAACGTTATATGGTATTACATCAAAACGTATTACGTTATATGGTATAACGTTATAACGTATTACGTTATATGGTATTACATCAAATCGTATTACGTTATATGGTATTACGTCATAACGTAATACTGTTATATGGTATAACGTTATAACGTATTACGTTATATGCTATAACGTCATATGGTATAACGTTAGAACGTATTACGTTATATGGTATAACGTTATAACGTATTACGTTATATGGTATTACATCAAAACGTATTACGTTACATGGTACAACGTTAGAACGTATTACGTTATATGTTATAACGTCAAATGGTATAACGTCATAACGTATTACGTTATATGGTATTACGTCATAACGTATTACGTTGTATGGTATTACGTTATAACGTATTACGTTATATGGTATAACGTAATATGGCATAACGTTATAACGTATTACGTTATATGGTACAACGCTATAACGTATTATGTTATATGGTATAACGTTATAACGTATTACCTTATATGGTATAATGTCATATGGTATAACGTTATAACGTATTACGTTATATGGTATTACGTTATAACGTATTACGTTATATGGTATAACGTTATAACGTATTACGTTATATGGTATAACGTTATGTGGTATAACGTTATAACGTATTACCTTATATAGTATTACGTCATATGGTATAACGTTATAACGTATTACGTTATATGGTATCACGTTATAACGTATTACGTTATATGGTATTACGTCACAACGTATTTCGTTATATGGTATAACGTTATAACGTATTACGTTATATGGTATAACGTTATAACGTATTACCTTATATGGTATAACGTCATATGGTATAACGTTATAACGTATTACGTTATATGGTATTACGTTATAACGTATTACGTTATATGGTATAACGTTATAACGTATTACGTTATATGGTATTACGTTATAACGTATTACGTTATATGGTATAACGTTATAACTTATTACCTTATATGGTATAACGTCATATGGTATAACGTTATAACGTATTACGTTATATGGTATAACGTTATAACGTATAACGTTATATGGTATTACATCAAAACGTATTACGTTATATGGTATAACGTTATAACGTATTACGTTATATGGTATTACATCAAATCGTATTACGTTATATGGTATTACGTCATAACGTAATACTGTTATATGGTATAACGTTATAACGTATTACCTTATATGGGATAACGTCATATAGTATAACGTTATAACGCATTACGTTATATGGTATAACGTTATAACGTATTACGTTATATGGTATTACGTCACAACGTATTACGTTATATGGAATAACGTTATAACGTATTACGTTATATGGTATAACGTTATAACGTATTACCTTATATGGTATAACGTCATATGGTATAACGTTATAACGTATTACGTTATATTGTATTACGTCATAACGTATTACGTTATATGGTATAACGTTATAACGTTTTACCTTATATGGTATAACGTTATAACGTATTACGTTATATGGTATAACGTCATAACGTATTACGATATATGGTATAACGTTATAACGTATTACGTTATATGGTATAACGTTATAACGTATTACGTTATATGGTATAACGTTATAACGTATTACGTTATATGCTATAACGTCATATGGTATAACGTTATAACGTATTCCGTTATATGGTATAAAGTTATAACGTATTACGTTATATGGTATAACGTTATAACGTATTACCTTATATGGTATTACGTCATATGGTATAACGTTATAACGTATTACGTTATATGGTATAACGTTTTAACGTATTACGTTATATGGTATAACGTCATATAGTATAACGTTATAACGTATTACGTTATATGGTATAACGTTATAACGTATTATGTTATATGGTATTACATCAAAACGTATTACGTTATATGGTATAACGTTATAACGTATTACGTTATATGGTATCACGTTATAACGTATTACGTTATTTGGTATTACGTCACAACGTATTACGTTATATGGAATAACGTTATAACGTATTACGTTATATGGTATAACGTTATAACGTATCACCTTATATGGTATAACGTCATATGGTATAACGTTATAACGTATTACGTTATATGGTATTACGTTATAACGTATTACGTTATATAGTATAACGTTATAACGTATTACGTTATATGGTATTACGTTATAACGTATTACGATATATGGTATAACGTTATAACGTATTACGTTATATGGTATAACGTTATAACGTATTACGTTATATGGTATAATGTTTTTAACGTATTACGTTATATGGTATTACGTCATATGGTATAACGTTATAACGTATTACGTTATATGGTATAACGTTTTTAACGTATTACGTTATATGGTATTACGTCATAACGTAATACGTTATATGGTATAACGTTATAACGTATTACGTTATATGCTATAACGTCATATGGTATAACGTTATAACGTATTACGTTATATGGTATTACGTTATAACGTATTACGTTATATGGTATAACGTTATAACGTATTATGTTATATGGTATTACATCAAAACGTATTACGTTATATGGTATAACGTTATAACGTATTACGTTATATGGTATTACATCAAAAGGTATTACGTTATATGGTATTACGTCATAACGTAATACGTTATATGGTACAACGTTAGAACGTATTACGTTATATGTTATAACGTCAAATGGTATAACGTCATAACGTATTACGTTATATGGTATTACGTCATAACGTATTACGTTGTATGGTATTACGTTATAACGTATTACGTTATATGGTATAACGTAATATGGCATAACGTTATAACGTATTACGTTATATGGTACAACGCTATAACGTATTATGTTATATGGTATAACGTTATATCGTATTACCTTATATGGTATAATGTTATAACCTATTACGTTATATGGTATAACGTTATAACGTATTACGTTATATGGTAATACGTTATAATGTATTACGTTATATGGTATAACGTTATAACGTATTACGTTATATGGTATAAAGTTATAACGTATTACGTTATATGGTATTACGTCATAACGTAACACGTTATATGGTATAACGTTATAACGTATTACGTTATATGGTATAATGTTATAACCTATTACGTTATATGGTATAACGTTATAACGTATTACGTTATATGGTAATACGTTATAACGTATTACGTTATATGGTATAACGTTATAACGTATTACGTTATATGGTATAACGTTATGTGGTATAACGTTATAACGTATTACCTTATATGGTATTACGTCATATGGTATAACGTTATAACGTATTACCTTATATGGTATTACGTCATATGGTATAACGTTATAACGTATTACGTTATATGGTATCACGTTATAGCGTATTACGTTATATGGTATTACGTCACAACGTATTACGTTATATGGAATAACGTTATAACGTATTACGTTATATGGTATAACGTTATAACGTATTTCCTTATATGGTATAACGTCATATGGTATAACGTTATAACGTATTACGTTATATGGTATTACGTTATAACGTATTACGATATATGGTATAAGGTTATAACGTATTACGTTATATGGTATAACGTTATAACGTATTACGTTATATGGTATAACGTTATAACGTATTACATTATATGGTATAACGTCATATGGTATAACGTTATAACGTATTACGTTATATGGTATTACGTTATAACGTAATACGTTATATGGTATAACGTTATAACGTATTACGTTATATGGTATAACGTCATATAGTATAACGTTATAACGTATTACGTTATATGGTATAACGTTATAACGTATTATCTTATATGGTATTACATCAAAACGTATTACGTTATATGGTATAACGTTATAACGTATTACGTTATATGGTATAACGTTATAACGTATTACGTTATATGGTATAACGTTATAACGTATTACATTATATGGTATAACGTCATATGGTATAATGTTATAACGTATTACGTTATATGGTATTACGTTATAACGTATTACGTTATATGGTATAACGTTATAACGTATTACGTTATATGGTATTACTTCATAACGTAACACGATATATGGTATAACGTTATAACGTATTACGTTATATTGTATTACGTCATAACGTATTACGTTATATGGTATAACGTTATAACGTTTTACCTTATATGGTATAACGTTATAACGTATTACGTTATATGGTATAACGTTATAACGTATTACGATATATGGTATAACGTTGTAACGTATTACGTTATATGGTATTACGTCATAACGTATTACGTTATATGGTACAACGTTAGAACGTATTACGTTATATGTTATAACGTCAAATGGTATAACGTCATAACGTATTACGTTATATGGTATTACGTCATAACGTATTACGTTGTATGGTATTACGTTATAACGTATTACGTTATATGGTATAATGTTTTTAACGTATTACGTTATATGGTATTACGTCATATGGTATAACGTTATAACGTATTACGTTATATGGTATAACGTTTTTAACGTATTACGTTATATGGTATTACGTCATAACGTAATACGTTATATGGTATAACGTTATAACGTATTACGTTATATGCTATAACGTCATATGGTATAACGTTATAACGTATTACGTTATATGGTATTACGTTATAACGTATTACGTTATATGGTATAACGTTATAACGTATTATGTTATATGGTATTACATCAAAACGTATTACGTTATATGGTATAACGTTATAACGTATTACGTTATATGGTATTACATCAAAAGGTATTACGTTATATGGTATTACGTCATAACGTAATACGTTATATGGTACAACGTTAGAACGTATTACGTTATATGTTATAACGTCAAATGGTATAACGTCATAACGTATTACGTTATATGGTATTACGTCATAACGTATTACGTTGTATGGTATTACGTTATAACGTATTACGTTATATGGTATAACGTAATATGGCATAACGTTATAACGTATTACGTTATATGGTACAACGCTATAACGTATTATGTTATATGGTATAACGTTATAACGTATTACCTTATATGGTATAATGTTATAACCTATTACGTTATATGGTATAACGTTATAACGTATTACGTTATATGGTATTACGTTATAACGTATTACGTTATATGGTATTACTTCATAACGTAACACGATATATGGTATAACGTTATAACGTATTACGTTATATTGTATTACGTCATAACGTATTACGTTATATGGTATAACGTTATAACGTTTTACCTTATATGGTATAACGTTATAACGTATTACGTTATATGGTATAACGTTTTTAACGTATTACGTTATGTGGTATTACGTCATAACGTATTACGTTATATGGTATAACGTTATAACGTATTACGTTATATGCTATAACGTCATATGGTATAACGTTATAACGTATTACGTTATATGGTATTACGTTATAACGTATTACGTTATATGGTATAACGTTATAACGTATTATGTTATATGGTATTACATCAAAAGGTATTACGTTATATGGTAATACGTCATAACGTAATACCTTATATGGTACAACGTTAGAACGTATTACGTTATATGTTATAACGTCAAATGGTATAACGTCATATCGTATTACGTTATATGGTATTACGTCATAACGTATTACGTTGTATGGTATTACGTTATAACGTATTACGTTATATGGTATAACGTAATATGGCATAACGTTATAACGTATTACGTTATATGGTACAACGCTATAACGTATTATGTTATATGGTATAACGTTATAACGTATTACCTTATATGGTATAATGTTATAACCTATTACGTTATATGGTATAACGTTATAACGTATTACGTTATATGGTAATACGTTATAACGTATTACGTTATATGGTATAACGTTATAACGTATTACGTTATATGGTATAAAGTTATAACGTATTACGTTATATGGTATTACGTCATAACGTAACACGTTATATGGTATAACGTTATAACGTATTACGTTATATGGTATAATGTTATAACCTATTACGTTATATGGTATAACGTTATAACGTATTACGTTATATGGTAATACGTTATAACGTATTACGTTATATGGTATAACGTTATAACGTATTTCCTTATATGGTATAACGTCATATGGTATAACGTTATAACGTATTACGTTATATGGTATTACGTTATAACGTATTACGATATATGGTATAAGGTTATAACGTATTACGTTATATGGTATAACGCCATATAGTATAACGTTATAACGTATTACGTTATATGGTATAACGTTATAACGTATTATCTTATATGGTATTACATCAAAACGTATTACGTTATATGGTATAACGTTATAACGTATTACGTTATATGGTATAACGTTATAACGTATTACGTTATATGGTATAACGTTATAACGTATTACGTTATATGGTATAACGTCATATAGTATAACGTTATAACGTATTACGTTATATGGTATAACGTTATAACGTATTATCTTATATGGTATTACATCAAAACGTATTACGTTATATGGTATAACGTTATAACGTATTACGTTATATGGTATAACGTTATAACGTATTACGTTATATGGTATAACGTTATAACGTATTACCTTATATGGTATAACGTCATATGGTATAACGTTATAACGTATTACGTTATATGGTATTACGTTATAACGTATTACGTTATATGGTATAACGTTATAACGTATTACGTTATATGGTATTACGTTATAACGTATTACGTTATATGGTATAACGTTATAACGTATTACGTTATATGGTATAACGTTATGTGGTATAACGTTATAACGTATTACCTTATATGGTATTACGTCATATGGTATAACGTTATAACGGATTACGTTATATGGTATCACGTTATAACGTATTACGTTATATGGTATTACGTCACAACGTATTTCGTTATATGGTATAACGTTATAACGTATTACGTCATATGGTATAACGTTATAACGTATTACGTTATATGGTATTACGTCATAACGTATTACGTTATATGGTATTACGTCATAACGTAACACGTTATATGGTATAACGTTATAACGTATTACGTCATATGGTATAACGTTATAACGTATTACGTTATATGGTATCACGTTATAACGTATTACGTTATATGGTATTACGTCACAACGTATTTCGTTATATGGTATAACGTTATAACGTATTACGTTATATCGTATTACGTTATAACGTATTACGTTATATGGTATAACGTTATAACGTATTACGTTATATGCTATAACGTCATATGGTATAACGTTATAACGTTTACGTTATATGGTATTACGTTATAACGTATTACGTTATATGGTATAACGTTATAACGTATTACCTTATATGGTATAACGTCATATAGTATAACGTTATAACGTATTACGTTATATGGTATAACGTTATAACGTATTATGTTATACGGTGTTACATCAAAACGTATTACGTTATATGGTATAACGTTATAACGTATTACGTTATATGCTATAACGTCATATGGTATAACGTTATAACGTTTACGTTATATGGTATTACGTTATAACGTATTACGTTATATGGTATAACGTTATAACGTATTACCTTATATGGTATAACGTCATATAGTATAACGTTATAACGTATTACGTTATATGGTATAACGTTATAACGTATTATGTTATACGGTGTTACATCAAAACGTATTACGTTATATGGTATAACGTTATAACGTATTACGTTATATGGTATAACGTTATGTGGTATAACGTTATAACGTATTACCTTATATGGTATTACGTCATATGGTATAACGTTATAACGTATTACGATATATGGTATCACGTTACAACGTATTACGTTATATGGTATTACGTCACAACGTATTACGTTATATGGAATAACGTTATAACGTATTACGTTATATGGTATAACGTTATAACGTATTACCTTATATGGTATAACGTCATATGGTATAACGTTATAACGTATTACGTTATATGGTATTACGTTATAACGTATTACGTTATATGGTATAACGTTATAACGTATTACGTTATATGGTATTACGTTATAACGTATTACGATATATGGTATAACGTTATAACGTATTACGTTATATGGTATAACGTTATAACGTATTACGTTATATGGTATAACGTCATATAGCATAACGTTATAACGTATTACGTTATATGGTATAACGTTATAACGTATTATGTTATATGGTATTACATCAAAACGTATTACGTTATATGGTATAACGTTATAACGTATTACGTTATATGGTATAACGTTATAACGTATTACGTTATATGGTATAACGTTATAACGTATTACCTTATATGGTATAACGTCATATGGTATAACGTTATAACGTATTACGTTATATGGTATTACGTTATAACGTATTACGTTATATGGTATAACGTTATAACGTATTACGTTATATGGTATTACGTCATAACGTAACACGATATATGGTATAACGTTATAACGTATTACGTTATATTGTATTACGTCATAACGTATTACGTTATATGGTATAACGTTATAACGTTTTACCTTATATGGTATAACGTTATAACGTATTACGTTATATGGTATAACGTTATAACGCATTACGATATATGGTATAACGTTGTAACGTATTACGTTATATGGTATAACGTTATAACGTATTACGTTATATGGTATAACGTTATAACGTATTACGTTATATGGTATAACGTCATATAGTATAACGTTATAACGTATTACGTTATATGGTATAACGTTATAACGTATCACCTTATATGGTATAACGTCATATGGTATAACGTTATAACGTATTACGTTATATGGTATTACGTTATAACGTATTACGTTATATGGTATAACGTTATAACGTATTATGTTATATGGTATTACATCAAAACGTAATACGTTATATGGTATAACGTTATGTGGTATAACGTTATAACGTATTACCTTATATGGTATTACGTCACATGGTATAACGTTGTAACGTATTACGCTATATGGTATCACGTTATAACGTATTACGTTATATGGTATTACGTCACAACGTATTACGTTATATGGAATAACGTTATAACGTATTACGTTATATGGTATAACGTTATAACGTATCACCTTATATGGTATAACGTCATATGGTATAACGTTATAACGTATTACGTTATATGGTATTACGTTATAACGTATTACGTTATATGGTATAACGTTATAATGTATTATGTTATATGGTATTACATCAAAACGTATTACGTTATATGGTATAACGATATAACGTATTACGTTATATGGTATTACATCAAAACGTATTACGTTATATGGTATTACGTCATAACGTAATACGTTATATGGTATAACGTTATAACGTATTACGTTATATGCTATAACGTCATATGGTATAACGTTATAACGTATTACGTTATATGGTACAACGTTAGAACGTATTACGTTATATGTTATAACGTCAAATGGTATAACGTCATAACGTATTACGTTATATGGTATTACGTCATAACGTATTACGTTGTATGGTATTACGTTATAACGTATTACGTTATATGGTATTACGTTATATGGTATTACGTCACAACGTATTTCGTTATATGGTATAACGTTATAACGTATTACGTTATATGGTATAACGTTATAACGTATTACCTTATATGGTATAACGTTATAACGTATTACCTTATATGGTATAACGTCATATAGTATAACGTTATAACGTATTACGTTATATGGTATAACGTTATAACGTATTATGTTATACGGTGTTACATCAAAACGTATTACGTTATATGGTATAACGTTATAACGTATTACGTTATATGGTATAACGTTATGTGGTATAACGTTATAACGTATTACCTTATATGGTATTACGTCATATGGTATAACGTTATAACGTATTACGATATATGGTATCACGTTACAACGTATTACGTTATATGGTATTACGTCACAACGTATTACGTTATATGGAATAACGTTATAACGTATTACGTTATATGGTATAACGTTATAACGTATTACCTTATATGGTATAACGTCATATGGTATAACGTTATAACGTATTACGTTATATGGTATTACGTTATAACGTATTACGTTATATGGTATAACGTTATAACGTATTACGTTATATGGTATTACGTTATAACGTATTACGATATATGGTATAACGTTATAACGTATTACGTTATATGGTATAACGTTATAACGTATTACGTTATATGGTATAACGTCATATAGTATAACGTTATAACGTATTACGTTATATGGTATAACGTTATAACGTATTATGTTATATGGTATTACATCAAAACGTATTACGTTATATGGTATAACGTTATAACGTATTACGTTATATGGTATAACGTTATAACGTATTACGTTATATGGTATAACGTTATAACGTATTACCTTATATGGTATAACGTCATATGGTATAACGTTATAACGTATTACGTTATATGGTATTACGTTATAACGTATTACGTTATATGGTATAACGTTATAACGTATTACGTTATATGGTATTACGTCATAACGTAACACGATATATGGTATAACGTTATAACGTATTACGTTATATGGTATTACGTTATAACGTATTACGTTATATGGTATAACGTTATAACGTATTACGTTATATGGTATTACGTTATAACGTATTACGTTATATGGTATAACGTTATAACGTATTACGTTATATGGTATAACGTTATGTGGTATAACGTTATAACGTATTACCTTATATGGTATTACGTCATATGGTATAACGTTATAACGGATTACGTTATATGGTATCACGTTATAACGTATTACGTTATATGGTATTACGTCACAACGTATTTCGTTATATGGTATAACGTTATAACGTATTACGTTATATGGTATAACGTTATAACGTATTACGTTATATGGTATTACGTCATAACGTATTACGTTATATGGTATTACGTCATAACGTAACACGTTATATGGTATAACGTTATAACGTATTACGTCATATGGTATAACGTTATAACGTATTACGTTATATGGTATCACGTTATAACGTATTACGTTATATGGTATTACGTCACAACGTATTTCGTTATATGGTATAACGTTATAACGTATTACGTTATATCGTATTACGTTATAACGTATTACGTTATATGGTATAACGTTATAACGTATTACGTTATATGCTATAACGTCATATGGTATAACGTTATAACGTTTACGTTATATGGTATTACGTTATAACGTATTACGTTATATGGTATAACGTTATAACGTATTACCTTATATGGTATAACGTCATATAGTATAACGTTATAACGTATTACGTTATATGGTATAACGTTATAACGTATTATGTTATACGGTGTTACATCAAAACGTATTACGTTATATGGTATAACGTTATGTGGTATAACGTTATAACGTATTACCTTATATGGTATTACGTCATATGGTATAACGTTATAACGTATTACGATATATGGTATCACGTTACAACGTATTACGTTATATGGTATTACGTCACAACGTATTACGTTATATGGAATAACGTTATAACGTATTACGTTATATGGTATAACGTTATAACGTATTACCTTATATGGTATAACGTCATATGGTATAACGTTATAACGTATTACGTTATATGGTATTACGTTATAACGTATTACGTTATATGGTATAACGTTATAACGTATTACGTTATATGGTATTACGTTATAACGTATTACGATATATGGTATAACGTTATAACGTATTACGTTATATGGTATAACGTTATAACGTATTACGTTATATGGTATAACGTCATATGGTATAACGTTATAACGTATTACGTTATATGGTATAACGTTATAACGTATTATGTTATATGGTATTACATCAAAACGTATTACGTTATATGGTATAACGTTATAACGTATTACGTTATATGGTATTACATCAAATCGTATTACGTTATATGGTATTACGTCATAACGTAATACTGTTATATGGTATAACGTTATAACGTATTACGTTATATGCTATAACGTCATATGGTATAACGTTAGAACGTATTACGTTATATGGTATAACGTTATAACGTATTACGTTATATGGTATTACATCAAAACGTATTACGTTACATGGTACAACGTTAGAACGTATTACGTTATATGTTATAACGTCAAATGGTATAACGTCATAACGTATTACGTTATATGGTATTACGTCATAACGTATTACGTTGTATGGTATTACGTTATAACGTATTACGTTATATGGTATAACGTAATATGGCATAACGTTATAACGTATTACGTTATATGGTACAACGCTATAACGTATTATGTTATATGGTATAACGTTATAACGTATTACCTTATATGGTATAATGTCATATGGTATAACGTTATAACGTATTACGTTATATGGTATTACGTTATAACGTATTACGTTATATGGTATAACGTTATAACGTATTACGTTATATGGTATAACGTTATGTGGTATAACGTTATAACGTATTACCTTATATAGTATTACGTCATATGGTATAACGTTATAACGTATTACGTTATATGGTATCACGTTATAACGTATTACGTTATATGGTATTACGTCACAACGTATTTCGTTATATGGTATAACGTTATAACGTATTACGTTATATGGTATAACGTTATAACGTAATACCTTATATGGTACAACGTTAGAACGTATTACGTTATATGTTATAACGTCAAATGGTATAACGTCATATCGTATTACGTTATATGGTATTACGTCATAACGTATTACGTTGTATGGTATTACGTTATAACGTATTACGTTATATGGTATAACGTAATATGGCATAACGTTATAACGTATTACGTTATATGGTACAACGCTATAACGTATTATGTTATATGGTATAACGTTATAACGTATTACCTTATATGGTATAATGTTATAACCTATTACGTTATATGGTATAACGTTATAACGTATTACGTTATATGGTAATACGTTATAACGTATTACGTTATATGGTATAACGTTATAACGTATTACGTTATATGGTATAAAGTTATAACGTATTACGTTATATGGTATTACGTCATAACGTAACACGTTATATGGTATAACGTTATAACGTATTACGTTATATGGTATAATGTTATAACCTATTACGTTATATGGTATAACGTTATAACGTATTACGTTATATGGTAATACGTTATAACGTATTACGTTATATGGTATAACGTTATAACGTATTTCCTTATATGGTATAACGTCATATGGTATAACGTTATAACGTATTACGTTATATGGTATTACGTTATAACGTATTACGATATATGGTATAAGGTTATAACGTATTACGTTATATGGTATAACGCCATATAGTATAACGTTATAACGTATTACGTTATATGGTATAACGTTATAACGTATTATCTTATATGGTATTACATCAAAACGTATTACGTTATATGGTATAACGTTATAACGTATTACGTTATATGGTATAACGTTATAACGTATTACGTTATATGGTATAACGTTATAACGCATTACGTTATATGGTATAACGTCATATAGTATAACGTTATAACGTATTACGTTATATGGTATAACGTTATAACGTATTATCTTATATGGTATTACATCAAAACGTATTACGTTATATGGTATAACGTTATAACGTATTACGTTATATGGTATAACGTTATAACGTATTACGTTATATGGTATAACGTTATAACGTATTACCTTATATGGTATAACGTCATATGGTATAACGTTATAACGTATTACGTTATATGGTATTACGTTATAACGTATTACGTTATATGGTATAACGTTATAACGTA
This sequence comes from Bombus huntii, assembly GCF_024542735.1. Lineage (NCBI taxonomy): Eukaryota > Metazoa > Arthropoda > Insecta > Hymenoptera > Apidae > Bombus > Bombus huntii. The sequence goes on from NC_066238.1 coordinate 19,373,999, forward strand.
TTACGTTATATGGTATTACGTTATAACGTATTACGTTATATGGTATAACGTTATAACGTATTACGTTATATGGTATAACGTTATGTGGTATAACGTTATAACGTATTACCTTATATGGTATTACGTCATATGGTATAACGTTATAACGGATTACGTTATATGGTATCACGTTATAACGTATTACGTTATATGGTATTACGTCACAACGTATTTCGTTATATGGTATAACGTTATAACGTATTACGTTATATGGTATAACGTTATAACGTATTACGTTATATGGTATTACGTCATAACGTATTACGTTATATGGTATTACGTCATAACGTAACACGTTATATGGTATAACGTTATAACGTATTACGTCATATGGTATAACGTTATAACGTATTACGTTATATGGTATCACGTTATAACGTATTACGTTATATGGTATTACGTCACAACGTATTTCGTTATATGGTATAACGTTATAACGTATTACGTTGTATCGTATTACGTTATAACGTATTACGTTATATGGTATAACGTTATAACGTATTACGTTATATGCTATAACGTCATATGGTATAACGTTATAACGTTTACGTTATATGGTATTACGTTATAACGTATTACGTTATATGGTATAACGTTATAACGTATTACCTTATATGGTATAACGTCATATAGTATAACGTTATAACGTATTACGTTATATGGTATAACGTTATAACGTATTATGTTATACGGTGTTACATCAAAACGTATTACGTTATATGGTATAACGTTATGTGGTATAACGTTATAACGTATTACCTTATATGGTATTACGTCATATGGTATAACGTTATAACGTATTACGATATATGGTATCACGTTACAACGTATTACGTTATATGGTATTACGTCACAACGTATTACGTTATATGGAATAACGTTATAACGTATTACGTTATATGGTATAACGTTATAACGTATTACCTTATATGGTATAACGTCATATGGTATAACGTTATAACGTATTACGTTATATGGTATTACGTTATAACGTATTACGTTATATGGTATAACGTTATAACGTATTACGTTATATGGTATTACGTTATAACGTATTACGATATATGGTATAACGTTATAACGTATTACGTTATATGGTATAACGTTATAACGTATTACGTTATATGGTATAACGTCATATAGTATAACGTTATAACGTATTACGTTATATGGTATAACGTTATAACGTATTATGTTATATGGTATTACATCAAAACGTATTACGTTATATGGTATAACGTTATAACGTATTACGTTATATGGTATAACGTTATAACGTATTACGTTATATGGTATAACGTTATAACGTATTACGTTATATGGTATAACGTTATAACGTATTACCTTATATGGTATAACGTCATATGGTATAACGTTATAACGTATTACGTTATATGGTATTACGTTATAACGTATTACGTTATATGGTATAACGTTATAACGTATTACGTTATATGGTATTACGTCATAACGTAACACGATATATGGTATAACGTTATAACGTATTACGTTATATTGTATTACGTCATAACGTATTACGTTATATGGTATAACGTTATAACGTTTTACCTTATATGGTATAACGTTATAACGTATTACGTTATATGGTATTACGTCATAACGTAACACGATATATGGTATAACGTTATAACGTATTACGTTATATTGTATTACGTCATAACGTATTACGTTATATGGTATAACGTTATAACGTTTTACCTTATATGGTATAACGTTATAACGTATTACGTTATATGGTATAACGTTATAACGCATTACGATATATGGTATAACGTTGTAACGTATTACGTTATATGGTATAACGTTATAACGTATTACGTTATATGGTATAACGTTATAACGTATTACGTTATATGGTATTACGTTATAACGTATTACGTTATATGGTATAACGTTATAACGTATTATGTTATATGGTATTACATCAAAACGTAATACGTTATATGGTATAACGTTATGTGGTATAACGTTATAACGTATTACCTTATATGGTATTACGTCACATGGTATAACGTTGTAACGTATTACGCTATATGGTATCACGTTATAACGTATTACGTTATATGGTATTACGTCACAACGTATTACGTTATATGGAATAACGTTATAACGTATTACGTTATATGGTATAACGTTATAACGTATCACCTTATATGGTATAACGTCATATGGTATAACGTTATAACGTATTACGTTATATGGTATTACGTTATAACGTATTACGTTATATGGTATAACGTTATAATGTATTATGTTATATGGTATTACATCAAAACGTATTACGTTATATGGTATAACGATATAACGTATTACTTTATATGGTATTACATCAAAACGTATTACGTTATATGGTATTACGTCATAACGTAATACGTTATATGGTATAACGTTATAACGTATTACGTTATATGCTATAACGTCATATGGTATAACGTTATAACGTATTACGTTATATGGTACAACGTTAGAACGTATTACGTTATATGTTATAACGTCAAATGGTATAACGTCATAACGTATTACGTTATATGGTATTACGTCATAACGTATTACGTTGTATGGTATTACGTTATAACGTATTACGTTGTATGGTATTACGTTATATGGTATTACGTCACAACGTATTTCGTTATATGGTATAACGTTATAACGTATTACGTTATATGGTATAACGTTATAACGTATTACCTTATATGGTATAACGTTATAACGTATTACCTTATATGGTATAACGTCATATAGTATAACGTTATAACGTATTACGTTATATGGTATAACGTTATAACGTATTATGTTATACGGTGTTACATCAAAACGTATTACGTTATATGGTATAACGTTATAACGTATTACGTTATATGGTATAACGTTATAACGTATTACGTTATATGGTATAACGTTATAACGTATTACCTTATATGGTATAACGTCATATGGTATAACGTTATAACGTATTACGTTATATGGTATTACGTTATAACGTATTACGTTATATGGTATAACGTTATAACGTATTACGTTATATGGTATTACGTTATAACGTATTACGATATATGGTATAACGTTATAACGTATTACGTTATATGGTATAACGTTATAACGTATTACCTTATATGGTATAACGTCATATGGTATAACGTTATAACGTATTACGTTATATGGTATTACGTTATAACGTATTACGTTATATGGTATAACGTTATAACGTATTACGTTATATGGTATAACGTCATATAGTATAACGTTATAACGTATTACGTTATATGGTATAACGTTATAACGTATTATGTTATATGGTATTACATCAAAACGTATTACGTTATATGGTATAACGTTATAACGTATTACGTTATATGGTATTACATCAAATCGTATTACGTTATATGGTATTACGTCATAACGTAATACTGTTATATGGTATAACGTTATAACGTATTACGTTATATGCTATAACGTCATATGGTATAACGTTAGAACGTATTACGTTATATGGTATAACGTTATAACGTATTACGTTATATGGTATTACATCAAAACGTATTACGTTACATGGTACAACGTTAGAACGTATTACGTTATATGTTATAACGTCAAATGGTATAACGTCATAACGTATTACGTTATATGGTATTACGTCATAACGTATTACGTTGTATGGTATTACGTTATAACGTATTACGTTATATGGTATAACGTAATATGGCATAACGTTATAACGTATTACGTTATATGGTACAACGCTATAACGTATTATGTTATATGGTATAACGTTATAACGTATTACCTTATATGGTATAATGTCATATGGTATAACGTTATAACGTATTACGTTATATGGTATTACGTTATAACGTATTACGTTATATGGTATAACGTTATAACGTATTACGTTATATGGTATAACGTTATGTGGTATAACGTTATAACGTATTACCTTATATAGTATTACGTCATATGGTATAACGTTATAACGTATTACGTTATATGGTATCACGTTATAACGTATTACGTTATATGGTATTACGTCACAACGTATTTCGTTATATGGTATAACGTTATAACGTATTACGTTATATGGTATAACGTTATAACGTAATACCTTATATGGTACAACGTTAGAACGTATTACGTTATATGTTATAACGTCAAATGGTATAACGTCATATCGTATTACGTTATATGGTATTACGTCATAACGTATTACGTTGTATGGTATTACGTTATAACGTATTACGTTATATGGTATAACGTAATATGGCATAACGTTATAACGTATTACGTTATATGGTACAACGCTATAACGTATTATGTTATATGGTATAACGTTATAACGTATTACCTTATATGGTATAATGTTATAACCTATTACGTTATATGGTATAACGTTATAACGTATTACGTTATATGGTAATACGTTATAACGTATTACGTTATATGGTATAACGTTATAACGTATTACGTTATATGGTATAAAGTTATAACGTATTACGTTATATGGTATTACGTCATAACGTAACACGTTATATGGTATAACGTTATAACGTATTACGTTATATGGTATAATGTTATAACCTATTACGTTATATGGTATAACGTTATAACGTATTACGTTATATGGTAATACGTTATAACGTATTACGTTATATGGTATAACGTTATAACGTATTTCCTTATATGGTATAACGTCATATGGTATAACGTTATAACGTATTACGTTATATGGTATTACGTTATAACGTATTACGATATATGGTATAAGGTTATAACGTATTACGTTATATGGTATAACGCCATATAGTATAACGTTATAACGTATTACGTTATATGGTATAACGTTATAACGTATTATCTTATATGGTATTACATCAAAACGTATTACGTTATATGGTATAACGTTATAACGTATTACGTTATATGGTATAACGTTATAACGTATTACGTTATATGGTATAACGTTATAACGCATTACGTTATATGGTATAACGTCATATAGTATAACGTTATAACGTATTACGTTATATGGTATAACGTTATAACGTATTATCTTATATGGTATTACATCAAAACGTATTACGTTATATGGTATAACGTTATAACGTATTACCTTATATGGTATAACGTCATATGGTATAACGTTATGACGTATTACGTTATATGGTATTACGTTATAACGTATTACGTTATATGGTATAACGTTATAACGTATTACGTTATATGGTATTACGTTATAACGTATTACGTTATATGGTATAACGTTATAACGTATTACGTTATATGGTATAACGTTATGTGGTATAACGTTATAACGTATTACCTTATATGGTATTACGTCATATGGTATAACGTTATAACGGATTACGTTATATGGTATCACGTTATAACGTATTACGTTATATGGTATTACGTCACAACGTATTTCGTTATATGGTATAACGTTATAACGTATTACGTTATATGGTATAACGTTATAACGTATTACGTTATATGGTATTACGTCATAACGTATTACGTTATATGGTATTACGTCATAACGTAACACGTTATATGGTATAACGTTATAACGTATTACGTCATATGGTATAACGTTATAACGTATTACGTTATATGGTATCACGTTATAACGTATTACGTTATATGGTATTACGTCACAACGTATTTCGTTATATGGTATAACGTTATAACGTATTACGTTGTATCGTATTACGTTATAACGTATTACGTTATATGGTATAACGTTATAACGTATTACGTTATATGCTATAACGTCATATGGTATAACGTTATAACGTTTACGTTATATGGTATTACGTTATAACGTATTACGTTATATGGTATAACGTTATAACGTATTACCTTATATGGTATAACGTCATATAGTATAACGTTATAACGTATTACGTTATATGGTATAACGTTATAACGTATTATGTTATACGGTGTTACATCAAAACGTATTACGTTATATGGTATAACGTTATGTGGTATAACGTTATAACGTATTACCTTATATGGTATTACGTCATATGGTATAACGTTATAACGTATTACGATATATGGTATCACGTTACAACGTATTACGTTATATGGTATTACGTCACAACGTATTACGTTATATGGAATAACGTTATAACGTATTACGTTATATGGTATAACGTTATAACGTATTACCTTATATGGTATAACGTCATATGGTATAACGTTATAACGTATTACGTTATATGGTATTACGTTATAACGTATTACGTTATATGGTATAACGTTATAACGTATTACGTTATATGGTATTACGTTATAACGTATTACGATATATGGTATAACGTTATAACGTATTACGTTATATGGTATAACGTTATAACGTATTACGTTATATGGTATAACGTCATATAGTATAACGTTATAACGTATTACGTTATATGGTATAACGTTATAACGTATTATGTTATATGGTATTACATCAAAACGTATTACGTTATATGGTATAACGTTATAACGTATTACGTTATATGGTATAACGTTATAACGTATTACGTTATATGGTATAACGTTATAACGTATTACGTTATATGGTATAACGTTATAACGTATTACCTTATATGGTATAACGTCATATGGTATAACGTTATAACGTATTACGTTATATGGTATTACGTTATAACGTATTACGTTATATGGTATAACGTTATAACGTATTACGTTATATGGTATTACGTCATAACGTAACACGATATATGGTATAACGTTATAACGTATTACGTTATATTGTATTACGTCATAACGTATTACGTTATATGGTATAACGTTATAACGTTTTACCTTATATGGTATAACGTTATAACGTATTACGTTATATGGTATTACGTCATAACGTAACACGATATATGGTATAACGTTATAACGTATTACGTTATATTGTATTACGTCATAACGTATTACGTTATATGGTATAACGTTATAACGTTTTACCTTATATGGTATAACGTTATAACGTATTACGTTATATGGTATAACGTTATAACGCATTACGATATATGGTATAACGTTGTAACGTATTACGTTATATGGTATAACGTTATAACGTATTACGTTATATGGTATAACGTTATAACGTATTACGTTATATGGTATTACGTTATAACGTATTACGTTATATGGTATAACGTTATAACGTATTATGTTATATGGTATTACATCAAAACGTAATACGTTATATGGTATAACGTTATGTGGTATAACGTTATAACGTATTACCTTATATGGTATTACGTCACATGGTATAACGTTGTAACGTATTACGCTATATGGTATCACGTTATAACGTATTACGTTATATGGTATTACGTCACAACGTATTACGTTATATGGAATAACGTTATAACGTATTACGTTATATGGTATAACGTTATAACGTATCACCTTATATGGTATAACGTCATATGGTATAACGTTATAACGTATTACGTTATATGGTATTACGTTATAACGTATTACGTTATATGGTATAACGTTATAATGTATTATGTTATATGGTATTACATCAAAACGTATTACGTTATATGGTATAACGATATAACGTATTACTTTATATGGTATTACATCAAAACGTATTACGTTATATGGTATTACGTCATAACGTAATACGTTATATGGTATAACGTTATAACGTATTACGTTATATGCTATAACGTCATATGGTATAACGTTATAACGTATTACGTTATATGGTACAACGTTAGAACGTATTACGTTATATGTTATAACGTCAAATGGTATAACGTCATAACGTATTACGTTATATGGTATTACGTCATAACGTATTACGTTGTATGGTATTACGTTATAACGTATTACGTTGTATGGTATTACGTTATATGGTATTACGTCACAACGTATTTCGTTATATGGTATAACGTTATAACGTATTACGTTATATGGTATAACGTTATAACGTATTACCTTATATGGTATAACGTTATAACGTATTACCTTATATGGTATAACGTCATATAGTATAACGTTATAACGTATTACGTTATATGGTATAACGTTATAACGTATTATGTTATACGGTGTTACATCAAAACGTATTACGTTATATGGTATAACGTTATAACGTATTACGTTATATGGTATAACGTTATAACGTATTACGTTATATGGTATAACGTTATAACGTATTACCTTATATGGTATAACGTCATATGGTATAACGTTATAACGTATTACGTTATATGGTATTACGTTATAACGTATTACGTTATATGGTATAACGTTATAACGTATTACGTTATATGGTATTACGTTATAACGTATTACGATATATGGTATAACGTTATAACGTATTACGTTATATGGTATAACGTTATAACGTATTACCTTATATGGTATAACGTCATATGGTATAACGTTATAACGTATTACGTTATATGGTATTACGTTATAACGTATTACGTTATATGGTATAACGTTATAACGTATTACGTTATATGGTATTACGTTATAACGTATTACGATATATGGTATAACGTTATAACGTATTACGTTATATGGTATAACGTTATAACGTATTACGTTATATGGTATAACGTCATATAGTATAACGTTATAACGTATTACGTTATATGGTATAACGTTATAACGTATTATGTTATATGGTATTACATCAAAACGTATTACGTTATATGGTATAACGTTATAACGTATTACGTTATATGGTATAACGTTATAACGTATTACGTTATATGGTATAACGTTATAACGTATTACCTTATATGGTATAACGTCATATGGTATAACGTTATAACGTATTACGTTATATGGTATTACGTTATAACGTATTACGTTATATGGTATAACGTTATAACGTATTACGTTATATGGTATTACGTCATAACGTAACACGATATATGGTATAACGTTATAACGTATTACGTTATATTGTATTACGTCATAACGTATTACGTTATATGGTATAACGTTATAACGTTTTACCTTATATGGTATAACGTTATAACGTATTACGTTATATGGTATAACGTTATAACGCATTACGATATATGGTATAACGTTGTAACGTATTACGTTATATGGTATAACGTTATAACGTATTACGTTATATGGTATAACGTTATAACGTATTACGTTATATGGTATAACGTCATATAGTATAACGTTATAACGTATTACGTTATATGGTATAACGTTATAACGTATCACCTTATATGGTATAACGTCATATGGTATAACGTTATAACGTATTACGTTATATGGTATTACGTTATAACGTATTACGTTATATGGTATAACGTTATAACGTATTATGTTATATGGTATTACATCAAAACGTAATACGTTATATGGTATAACGTTATGTGGTATAACGTTATAACGTATTACCTTATATGGTATTACGTCACATGGTATAACGTTGTAACGTATTACGTTATATGGTATCACGTTATAACGTATTACGTTATATGGTATTACGTCACAACGTATTACGTTATATGGAATAACGTTATAACGTATTACGTTATATGGTATAACGTTATAACGTATCACCTTATATGGTATAACGTCATATGGTATAACGTTATAACGTATTACGTTATATGGTATTACGTTATAACGTATTACGTTATATGGTATAACGTTATAATGTATTATGTTATATGGTATTACATCAAAACGTATTACGTTATATGGTATAACGATATAACGTATTACGTTATATGGTATTACATCAAAACGTATTACGTTATATGGTATTACGTCATAACGTAATACGTTATATGGTATAACGTTATAACGTATTACGTTATATGCTATAACGTCATATGGTATAACGTTATAACGTATTACGTTATATGGTACAACGTTAGAACGTATTACGTTATATGTTATAACGTCAAATGGTATAACGTCATAACGTATTACGTTATATGGTATTACGTCATAACGTATTACGTTGTATGGTATTACGTTATAACGTATTACGTTATATGGTATTACGTTATATGGTATTACGTCACAACGTATTTCGTTATATGGTATAACGTTATAACGTATTACGTTATATGGTATAACGTTATAACGTATTACGTTATATGGTATTACGTTATAACGTATTACGTTATATGGTATAACGTTATAACGTATTACCTTATATGGTATAACGTCATATGGTATAACGTTATAACGTATTACGTTATATGGTATAACGTTATAACGTATAACGTTATATGGTATTACATCAAAACGTATTACGTTATATGGTATAACGTTATAACGTATTACGTTATATGGTATTACATCAAATCGTATTACGTTATATGGTATTACGTCATAACGTAATACTGTTATATGGTATAACGTTATAACGTATTACGTTATATGCTATAACGTCATATGGTATAACGTTAGAACGTATTACGTTATATGGTATAACGTTATAACGTATTACGTTATATGGTATTACATCAAAACGTATTACGTTACATGGTACAACGTTAGAACGTATTACGTTATATGTTATAACGTCAAATGGTATAACGTCATAACGTATTACGTTATATGGTATTACGTCATAACGTATTACGTTGTATGGTATTACGTTATAACGTATTACGTTATATGGTATAACGTAATATGGCATAACGTTATAACGTATTACGTTATATGGTACAACGCTATAACGTATTATGTTATATGGTATAACGTTATAACGTATTACCTTATATGGTATAATGTCATATGGTATAACGTTATAACGTATTACGTTATATGGTATTACGTTATAACGTATTACGTTATATGGTATAACGTTATAACGTATTACGTTATATGGTATAACGTTATGTGGTATAACGTTATAACGTATTACCTTATATAGTATTACGTCATATGGTATAACGTTATAACGTATTACGTTATATGGTATCACGTTATAACGTATTACGTTATATGGTATTACGTCACAACGTATTTCGTTATATGGTATAACGTTATAACGTATTACGTTATATGGTATAACGTTATAACGTATTACCTTATATGGTATAACGTCATATGGTATAACGTTATAACGTATTACGTTATATGGTATTACGTTATAACGTATTACGTTATATGGTATAACGTTATAACGTATTACGTTATATGGTATTACGTTATAACGTATTACGTTATATGGTATAACGTTATAACTTATTACCTTATATGGTATAACGTCATATGGTATAACGTTATAACGTATTACGTTATATGGTATAACGTTATAACGTATAACGTTATATGGTATTACATCAAAACGTATTACGTTATATGGTATAACGTTATAACGTATTACGTTATATGGTATTACATCAAATCGTATTACGTTATATGGTATTACGTCATAACGTAATACTGTTATATGGTATAACGTTATAACGTATTACGTTATATGCTATAACGTCATATGGTATAACGTTAGAACGTATTAAGTTATATGGTATAACGTTATAACGTATTACGTTATATGGTATTACAACAAAACGTATTACGTTACATGGTACAACGTTAGAACGTATTACGTTATATGTTATAACGTCAAATGGTATAACGTTATAACGTATTACGTTATATGGTATTACGTCATAACGTATTACGTTGTATGGTATTACGTTATAACGTATTACGTTATATGGTATAATGTTATAACCTATTACGTCATATGGTATAACGTTATAACGTATTACGTTATATGGTATCACGTTATAACGTATTACGTTATATGGTATTACGTCACAACGTATTTCGTTATATGGTATAACGTTATAACGTATTACGTTATATGGTATTACGTTATAACGTATTACGTTATATGGTATAACGTTATAACGTATTACGTTATATGCCATAACGTCATATGGTATAACGTTATAACGTATTACGTTATATGCTATAACGTCATATGGTATAACGTTATAACGTATTACGTTATATGGTATTACGTTATAACGTATTACGTTATATGGTATAACGTTATAACGTATTACCTTATATGGTATAACGTCATATAGTATAACGTTATAACGTATTACGTTATATGGTATTACGTCATAACGTAACACGATATATGGTATAACGTTATAACGTATTACGTTATATTGTAATACGTCATAACGTATTACGTTATATGGTATAACGTTATAACGTTTTACGTTATATGGTATAACGTTATAACGTATTACGTTATATGGTATAACGTCATATAGTATAACGTTATAACGTATTACGTTATATGGTATAACGTTATAACGTATTATGTTATATGGTATTACATCAAAACGTATTACGTTATATGGTATAACGTTATAACGTATTACGTTATATGGTATAACATTATAACGTATTACGTTATATGGTATAACGTTATAACGTATTACCTTATATGGTATAACGTCATATGGTATAACGTCATATGGTATAACGTTATAACGTATTACGTTATATGGTATTACGTTATAACGTATTACGTTTTATGGTATAACGTTATAACGTATTACGTTATATGGTATTACGTCATAACGTAACACGATATATGGTATAACGTTATAACGTATTACGTTATATTGTATTACGTCATAACGTATTACGTTATATGGTATAACGTTATAACGTTTTACCTTATATGGTATAACGTTATAACGTATTACGTTATATGGTATAACGTTATAACGTATTACGATATATGGTATAACGTTGTAACGTATTACGTTATATGGTATAACGTTATAACGTATTACGTTATATGGTATAACGTTATAACGTATTACGTTATATGCTATAACGTCATATGGTATAACGTTATAACGTATTAGGTTATATGGTATTACGTTATAACGTATTACGTTATATGGTATAACGTTATGTGGTATAACGTTATAACGTATTACCTTATATGGTATTACGTCATATGGTATAACGTTATAACGTATTACGTTATATGGTATCACGTTATAACGTATTACGTTATATGGTATTACGTCACAACGTATTTCGTTATATGGTATAACGTTATAACGTATTACGTTATATGGTATAACGTTATAACGTATTACCTTATATGGTATAACGTCATATGGTATAACGTTATAACGTATTACGTTATATGGTATTACGTTATAATGTACTACGTTATATGGTATAACGTTATAACGTAATACGTTATATGGTATTACGTTATAACGTATTACGTTATATGGTATAACGTTATAACGTATTACCTTATATGGTATAACGTCATATGGTATAACGTTATAACGTATTACGTTATATGGTATAACGTTATAACGTATAACGTTATATGGTATTACATCAAAACGTATTACGTTATATGGTATAACGTTATAACGTATTACGTTATATGGTATTACATCAAATCGTATTACGTTATATGGTATTACGTTATAACGTAATACGTTATATGGTATAACGTTATAACGTATTACGTTATATGCTATAACGTCATATGGTATAACGTTAGAACGTATTACGTTATATGGTATAACGTTATAACGTATTACGTTATATGGTATTACATCAAAACGTATTACGTTATATGGTACAACGTTAGAACGTATTACGTTATATGTTATAACGTCAAATGGTATAACGTTATAACGTATTACGTTATATGGTATTACGTTATAACGTATTACGTTATATGGTATAACGTTATAACGTATTACGTTATATGGTATAACGTTATAACGTATTGCGATATATGGTATAACGTTATAACGTATTACGTTATATGGTATAATGTTATAACGTATTACGTTATATGGTATTACGTTATAACGTATTACGTTATATGGTATAACGTTATAACGTATTACGTTATATGGTATTACGTCAAAACGTATTACGTTATATGGTATAACGTTTTTAACGTATTACGTTATATGGTATAACGTTATAACGTATTACGTTATATGGTATTACGTTATAACGTATTACGTTATATGGTATAACGTTATAACGTATTACGTTATATGGTATAACGTTATAACGTATTACGTTATATGGTATAATGTTATAACGTATTACGTTATATGGTATTACGTTATAACGTATTACGTTATATGGTATCACGTTATAACGTATTACGTTATATGGTATTACGTCACAACGTATTTCGTTATATGGTATAACGTTATAACGTATTACGTTATATGGTATAACGTTATAACGTATTACCTTATATGGTATAACGTCATATGGTATAACGTTATAACGTATTACGTTATATGGTATTACGTTATAACGTATTACGTTATATGGTATAACGTTATAACGTATTACGTTATATGGTATTACGTTATAACGTATTACGTTATATGGTATAACGTTATAACGTATTACGTTATATGGTATTACGTTATAACGTATTACGTTATATGGTATAACGATATAACGTATTACGTTATCTGGTATTACGTCATAACATATTACGTTATATGGTATAACGTCATATGGTATAACGTTATGACGTATTACGTTATATGGCATAACGTTATAACGTATTACGTTATATGCTATAGCGTCATATGGTATAACGTTATAACGTATTACGTTATATGGTATTACGTCATAACGTATTACGTTATATGGTATATCGTTATAACGTATTACGTTGTATGCTATAACGTCATATAGTATAACGTTATAACGTATTACGTTATATGGTATTACGTTATAACGTATTACGTTATATGGTATAACGTTATAACGTATTGCGTTATATGATATAACGTTATATGGTATAACGTTATAACGTATTACCTTATATGGTATAACGTCATATGGTATAACGATATAACGTATTACGTTATATGGTATCACGTTATAACGTATTACGTTATATGGTATCACGTTATAACGTATTACGTTATATTGTATTACGTCATAACGTATTACGTTATATGGTATAACGTTTTTAACGTATTACGTTATATGGTATTACGTTATAACGTATTACGTTATATGGTATAACGTTATAACGTATTACGTTATATGGTATTACGTTATAACGTATTACGTTATATGGTATAACGTTATAACGTATTACGTTATATGGTATTACGTCATATCGTAACACGTTATATGGTATAACTTTATAACGTATTACGTTATATTGTATTACGTCATAACGTATTACGTTATATGGTATAACGTTATAACGTTTTACCTTATATGGTATAACGTTATAACGTATTACGTTATATGGTATAACGTTATAACGTATTACGATATATGGTATAACGTTATAACGTATTACGTTATATGGTATAACGTTATAACGTATTACGTTATATGGAATAACGTTATGTGGTATAACGTTATAACGTATTACCTTATATGGTATTACGTCATATGGTATAACGTTATAACGTATTACGTTATATGGTATTATTTTATAACGT
Source organism: Bombus huntii (assembly GCF_024542735.1). Lineage (NCBI taxonomy): Eukaryota > Metazoa > Arthropoda > Insecta > Hymenoptera > Apidae > Bombus > Bombus huntii. The sequence goes on from NC_066238.1 coordinate 19,389,526, forward strand.
ATTACGTTATATGGTATAACGTTATAACGTATTACGTTATATGGTAATACGTTATAACGTATTACGATATATGGTATAACGTTATAACGTATTACGTTATATGGTATAACGTTATAACGTATTACGTTATATGGTATAACGTTTTTAACGTATTACGTTATATGGTATTACGTCATATGGTATAACGTTATAACGTATTACGTTATATGGTATAACGTTTTTAACGTATTACGTTATATGGTATTACGTCATAACGTAATACGTTATATGGTATAACGTTATAACGTATTACGTTATATGCTATAACGTCATATGGTATAACGTTATAACGTATTACGTTATATGGTATTACGTTATAACGTATTACGTTATATGGTATAATGTTATAACGTATTACGTTATATGGTATTACGTTATAACGTATTACGTTATATGGTATAACGTTATAACGTATTACGTTATATGGTATTACGTCAAAACGTATTACGTTATATGGTATAACGTTTTTAACGTATTACGTTATATGGTATTACGTTATAACGTATTACGTTATATGGTATAACGTTATAACGTATTACGTTATAACGTATTACGTTATATGGTATAACGTTATAACGTATTACGTTATATGGTATAACGTTATAACGTATTACGTTATATGGTATTACGTTATAACGTATTATGTTATATGGTATAACGTTATAACGTATTACGTTATATGGTATTACGTTATAACGTATTACGTTATATGGTATAACGATATAACGTATTACGTTATCTGGTATTACGTCATAACGTATTACGTTATATGGTATAACGTCATATGGTATAACGTTATGACGTATTACGTTATATGGCATAACGTTATAACGTATTACGTTATATGCTATAGCGTCATATGGTATAACGTTATAACGTATTACGTTATATGGTATTACGTCATAACGTATTACGTTATATGGTATATCGTTATAACGTATTACGTTGTATGCTATAACGTCAAATAGTATAACGTTATAACGTATTACGTTATATGGTATTACGTTATAACGTATTACGTTATATGGTATAACGTTATAACGTATTGCGTTATATGATATAACGTTATATGGTATAACGTTATAACGTATTACCTTATATGGTATAACGTCATATGGTATAACGATATAACGTATTACGTTATATGGTATCACGTTATAACGTATTACGTTATATGGTATCACGTTATAACGTATTACGTTATATTGTATTACGTCATAACGTATTACGTTATATGGTATAACGTTTTTAACGTATTACGTTATATGGTATTACGTTATAACGTATTACGTTATATGGTATAACGTTATAACGTATTACGTTATATGGTATTACGTTATAACGTATTACGTTATATGGTATAACGTTATAACGTATTACGTTATATGGTATTACGTCATATCGTAACACGTTATATGGTATAACGTTATAACGTATTACGTTATATTGTATTACGTCATAACGTATTACGTTATATGGTATAACGTTATAACGTTTTACCTTATATGGTATAACGTTATAACGTATTACGTTATATGGTATAACGTTATAACGTATTACGTTATATGGAATAACGTTATGTGGTATAACGTTATAACGTATTACCTTATATGGTATTACGTCATATGGTATAACGTTATAACGTATTACGTTATATGGTATCACGTTATAACGTATTACGTTATATGGTATTACGTCACAACGTATTACGTTATATGGAATAACGCTATAACGTATTGCGTTATATGGTATAACGTTATAACGTATTACCTTATATGGTATAACGTCATATGGTATAACGTTATAACGTATTACGTTATATGGTATTATTTTATAACGTATTACGTTATATGGTATAACGTTATAACGTATTACGTTATATGGTAATACGTAATAACGTATTACGATATATGGTATAACGTTATAACGTATTACGTTATATGGTATAACGTTATAACGTATTACGTTATATGGTATAACGTTTTTAACGTATTACGTTATATGGTATTACGTCATATGGTATAACGTTATAACGTATTACGTTATATGGTATAACGTTTTTAACGTATTACGTTATATGGTATTACGTCATAACGTAATACGTTATATGGTATAACGTTATAACGTATTACGTTATATGCTATAACGTCATATGGTATAACGTTATAACGTATTACGTTATATGGTATTACGTTATAACGTATTACGTTATATGGTATTACGTTATAACGTATTACGTTATATGGTATAACGTTATAACGTATTACGTTATATGCTATAACGTCATATGGTATAACGTTATAATGTATTACGTCATATTGTATAACGTTATAACGTAATACGTTATATGGTATAACGTCATATGGTATAACGTTATAACGTATTACGTTATATGGTATTACGTCATAACGTAATACGTTATGTGGTATAACGTTATAACGTATTACGTTATAACGTATTACGTTATATGGTATAACGTTATAACGTATTACCTTATATGGTATAACGTCATATGGTATAACGTTATAACGTATTACGTTATATGGTATAACGATATAACGTATTACGTTATATGCTATAACGTCAGATGGTATAGCGTTATAACGTATTACGTTATATGGTATTACGTTATAACGTATTACGTTATATGGTATAACGTTATGACGTATTACCTTATATGGTATAACGTCATATGGTATAACGTTATAACGTATTACGTTATATGGTATAACGTTATAACGTATTACGTTATATGCTATAACGTCATATGGTATAACGTTATAACGTATTACGTTATATGGTATTACGTTATAACGTATTACGTTATATGGTATAACGTTATAACTTATTACGTTATATGGTATTACGTTATAACGTATTACGTTATATGGTATAACGTTATAACGTATTACCTTATATGGTATAACGTCATATAGTATAACGTTATAACGTATTACGTTATATGGTATAACGTTATAACGTATTATGTTATATGGTATTACATCAAAACGTATTACGTTATATGGTATAACGTTATAACGTATTACGTTATATGGTATTACATCAAAACGTATTACGTTATATGGTATTACGTCATAACGTAATACGTTATATGGTATAACGTTATAACGTATTACGTTATATGCTATAACGTCATGTGGTATAACGTTATAACGTATTACGTTATATGGTACAACGTTAGAACGTATTACGTTATATGTTATAACGTCAAATGGTATAATGTCATAACGTATTACGTTATATGGTATTACGTCATAACGTATTACGTTGTATGGTATTACGTTATAACGTATTACGTTATATGGTATTACGTTATAACGTATTACGTTATATGGTATAACGTTATAACGTATTACGTTATATGGTATTACGTTATAACGTATTACGTTATATGGTATAACGATATAACGTATTACGTTATCTGGTATTACGTCATAACGTATTACGTTATATGGTATAACGTCATATGGTATAACGTTATGACGTATTACGTTATATGGCATAACGTTATAACGTATTACGTTATATGCTATAACGTCATATTGTATAACGTTATAACGTATTAAGTTATATGGTATTACGTCATAACGTATTACGTTATATGGTATATCGTTATAACGTATTACGTTGTATGCTATAACGTCATATAGTATAACGTTATAACGTATTACGTTATATGGTATTACGTTATAACGTATTACGATATATGGTATAACGTTATAACGTATTGCGTTATATGATATAACGTTATATGGTATAACGTTATAACGTATTACCTTATATGGTATAACGTCATATGGTATAACGATATAAAGTATTACGTTATATGGTATCACGTTATAACGTATTACGTTATATGGTATTACGTCAAAAAGTATTACGTTATATGGTTTAACGTTTTTAACGTATTACGTTATATGGTATTACGTCATAACGTAATACGTTATATGGTATAACGTTATAACGTATTACGTCATAACGTAATACGTTATATGGTATAACGTTATAACGTATTACGTTATATGCTATAACGTCATATGGTGTAACGTTATAACGTATTACGTTGTATGGTATTACGTTATAACGTATTACGTTATATGCTATAACGTCATATAGTATAACGTTATAACGAATTACGTTATAACGTATTACGTTATATGCTATATCGTCATATAGTACAACGTTATAACGAATTACGTTATATGGTATTACGTTATAACGTATTACGTTATATGGTATAACGATATAACGTATTACGTTATCTGGTATTACGTCATAACGTATTACGTTATATGGTATAACGTTATGACGTATTACGTTATATGGCATAACGTTATAACGTATTACGTTATATGCTATAGCGTCATATGGTATAACGTTATAACGTATTACGTTATATGGTATTACGTCATAACGTATTACGTTATATGGTATATCGTTATAACGTATTACGTTATATGTTATTACGTCACAACGTATTTCGTTATATGGTATAACGTTATAACGTATTACGTTATATGGTATAACGTTAAAACGTATTACCTTATATGGTATAACGTCATATGGTATAACGTTATAACGTATTACGTTATATGGTATTACGTTATAACGTATTACGTTATATGGTATAACGTTATAACGTATTACGTTATATGGTATTACGTTATAACGTATTACGTTATATGGTATAACGTTATAACGTATTACGTTATATGGTATTACGTTATAACGTATTACGTTATATGGTATAACGATATAACGTATTACGTTATCTGGTATTACGTCATAACGTATTACGTTATATGGTATAACGTCACATGGTATAACGTTATGACGTATTACGTTATATGGCATAACGTTATAACGTATTACGTTATATGCTATAGCGTCATATGGTATAACGTTATAACGTATGACGTTATATGGTATTACGTTATAACGTATTACGTTATATGGTATAACGATATAACGTATTACGTTATCTGGTATTACGTCATAACGTATTACGTTATATGGTATAACGTCATATGGTATAACGTTATAACGTATTACGTTATATGGTATTACGTCATAACGTATTACGTTATATGGTATATCGTTATAACGTATTACGTTGTATGCTATAACGTCATATAGTATAACGTTATAACGTATTACGTTATATGGTATTACGTTATAACGTATTACGTTGTATGGTATAACGTTATAACGTATTGCGTTATATGATATAACGTTATATGGTATAACGTTATAACGTATTACCTTATATGGTATAACGTCATATGGTATAACGATATAACGTATTACGTTATATGGTATCACGTTATAACGTATTACGTTATATGGTATAACGTTATAACGTATTACGTTACATGGTATTACATCAAAACGTATTACGTTATATGGTACAACGTTAGAACGTATTACGTTATATGTTATAACGTCAAATGGTATAACGTTATAACGTATTACGTTATATGGTATTACGTCATAACGTATTACGTTGTATGGTATTACGTTATAACGTATTACGTTATATGGTATTACGTTATAACGTATTACGTTATATGGTATAACGTTATAACGTATTACGTTATATGGTATTACGTTATAACGTATTACGTTATATGGTATAACGTTATAACGTATTACGTTACATGGTATTACATCAAAACGTATTACGTTATATGGTACAACGTTAGAACGTATTACGTTATATGTTATAACGTCAAATGGTATAACGTTATAACGTATTACGTTATATGGTATTACGTCATAACGTATTACGTTGTATGGTATTACGTTATAACGTATTACGTTATATGGTATTACGTTATAACGTATTACGTTATATGGTATAACGTTATAACGTATTACGTTATATGGTATTACGTTATAACGTATTACGTTATATGGTATAACGTTATAACGTATTACGTTATATGGTATTACGTCAAAACGTATTACGTTATATGGTATAACGTTTTTAACGTATTACGTTATATGGTATTACGTTATAACGTATTACGTTATATGGTATAACGTTATAACGTATTACGTTATATGATATAACGTTATATGGTATAACGTTATAACGTATTACCTTATATGGTATAACGCCATATGGTATAACGTTATAACGTATTACGATATATGGTATCACGTTATAACGTATTACGTTATATGGCATAACGTTATAACGTATTACGTTATATGGTATTACGTTATAACGTATTACGTTATATGGTATAACGTTATAACGTATTACCTTATATGGTATAACGTCATATGGTATAACGTTATAACGTATTACGTTATATGGTATAACGTTATAACGTATTACGTTATATGGTATTACGTCAAAAAGTATTACGTTATATGGTTTAACGTTTTTAACGTATTACGTTATATGGTATTACGTCATAACGTAATACGTTATATGGTATAACGTTATAACGTATTACGTTATATGCTATAACGTCATATGGTGTAACGTTATAACGTATTACGTTGTATGGTATTACGTTATAACGTATTACGTTATATGCTATAACGTCATATAGTATAACGTTATAACGAATTACGTTATATGGTAATACGTTATAACGTATTACGTTATATGGTATAACGATATAACGTATTACGTTATCTGGTATTACGTCATAACGTATTACGTTATATGGTATAACGTCATATGGTATAACGTTATGACGTATTACGTTATATGGTATTACGTCATAACGTAATACGTTATATGGTATAACGTTATAACGTATTACGTTATATGCTATAACGTTTTTAACGTATTACGTTATATGGTATTACGTCATGACGTAATACGTTATATGGTATTACGTTATAACATATTACGTTATATGGTATAACGTTATAACGTATTTCGTTTTATGGTATTACGTCATAACGTATTACGATATATGGTATAACGTCATATGGTATAACGTTATAACATATTACGTTATATGGTATAACGTTGTAACGTATTTCGTTTTATGGTATTTCGTCATAACGTATTACGATATATGGTATAACGTCATATGGTATAACGTTATAACGTATTACGTTGTATGCTATAACGTCATATAGTATAACGTTATAACGTATTACGTTATATGGTATTACGTTATAACGTATTACGTTATATGGCATAACGTTATAACGTATTACGTTATATGGTATTACGTTATAACGTATTACGTTATATGGTATTACGTTATAACGTATTACGTTATATGGTATAACGTTATAACGTATTACGTTATATGATATAACGTTATATGGTATAACGTTATAACGTATTACGTTATATGGTATCACGTTATAACGTATTACGTTATATGGTATTACGTCACAACGTATTTCGTTATATGGTATAACGTTATAACGTATTACGTTATATGGTATAACGTTATAAGGTATTACCTTATATGGTATAACGTCATATGGTATAACGTTATAACGTATTACGTTATATGGTATTACGTTATAACGTATTACGTTTTATGGTATAACGTTATAACGTATTACGTTATATGGTTTAACGTTTTTAACGTATTACGTTATATGATATAACGTTATATGGTATAACGTTATAACGTATTACCTTATATGGTATAACGTCATATGGTATAACGTTATAACGTATTACGTTATATGGTATTACGTTATAACGTATTACGTTTTATGGTATAACGTTATAACGTATTACGTTATATGGTATTACGTTATAACGTATTACGTTATATGGTATTACGTTATAACGTATTACGTTATATGGTATTTCGTCATAACGTATTACGATATATGGTATAACGTCATATGGTATAACGTTATAACGTATTACGTTGTATGCTATAACGTCATATAGTATAACGTTATAACGTATTACGTTATATGGTATTACGTTATAACGTATTACGTTATATGGCATAACGTTATAACGTATTACGTTATATGGTATTACGTTATAACGTATTACGTTATATGGTATTACGTTATAACGTATTACGTTATATGGTATAACGTTATAACGTATTACGTTATATGATATAACGTTATATGGTATAACGTTATAACGTATTACGTTATATGGTATCACGTTATAACGTATTACGTTATATGGTATTACGTCACAGCGTATTTCGTTATATGGTATAACGTTATAACGTATTACGTTATATGGTATAACGTTATAACGTATTACCTTATATGGTATAACGTCATATGGTATAACGTTATAACGTATTACGTTATATGGTATTACGTTATAACGTATTACGTTTTATGGTATAACGTTATAACGTATTACGTTATATGGTTTAACGTTTTTAACGTATTACGTTATATGATATAACGTTATATGGTATAACGTTATAACGTATTACCTTATATGGTATAACGTCATATGGTATAACGTTATAACGTATTACGTTATATGGTATTACGTTATAACGTATTACGTTTTATGGTATAACGTTATAACGTATTACGTTATATGGTATTACGTTATAACGTATTACGTTATATGGTATTACGTTATAACGTATTACGTTATATGGTATAACGTTATAACGTATTACGTTATATGATATAACGTTATATGGTATAACGTTATAACGTATTACCTTATATGGTATAACGTCATATGGTATAACGTTATAACGTATTACGTTATATGGTATCACGTTATAACGTATTACGTTATATGGCATAACGTTATAACGTATTACGTTATATGGTATTATGTTATAACGTATTACGTTATATGGTATAACGTTATAACGTATTACGTTGTATGGTATTACGTTATAACGTATTACGTTATATGCTATAACGTCATATAGTATAACGTTATAACGAATTACGTTATATGGTATTACGTTATAACGTATTACGTTATATGGTATAACGATATAACGTATTACGTTATATGGTTTAACGTTTTTAACGTATTACGTTATATGGTATTACGTCATGAAGTAATACGTTATATGGTATTACGTTATAACATATTACGTTATATGGTATAACGTTATAACGTATTCCGTTTTATGGTATTAAGTCATAACGTATTACGTTATATGGTATTACGTTATAACGTATTACGTTATATGGTATAACGTTATAACGTATTACGTTATATGATATAACGTTATATGGTATAACGTTATAACGTATTACGTTATATGGTATCACGTTATAACGTATTACGTTATATGGTATTACGTCACAACGTATTTCGTTATATGGTATAACGTTATAACGTATTACGTTATATGGTATAACGTTATAACGTATTACCTTATATGGTATAACGTCATATGGTATAACGTTATAACGTATTACGTTATATGGTATTACGTTATAACGTATTACGTTTTATGGTATAACGTTATAACGTATTACGTTATATGGTTTAACGTTTTTAACGTATTACGTTATATGATATAACGTTATATGGTATAACGTTATAACGTATTACCTTATATGGTATAACGTCATATGGTATAACGTTATAACGTATTACGTTATATGGTATTACGTTATAACGTATTACGTTTTATGGTATAACGTTATAACGTATTACGTTATATGGTATTACGTTATAACGTATTACGTTATATGGTATTACGTTATAACGTATTACGTTATATGGTATTTCGTCATAACGTATTACGATATATGGTATAACGTCATATGGTATAACGTTATAACGTATTACGTTGTATGCTATAACGTCATATAGTATAACGTTATAACGTATTACGTTATATGGTATTACGTTATAACGTATTACGTTATATGGCATAACGTTATAACGTATTACGTTATATGGTATTACGTTATAACGTATTACGTTATATGGTATTACGTTATAACGTATTACGTTATATGGTATAACGTTATAACGTATTACGTTATATGATATAACGTTATATGGTATAACGTTATAACGTATTACGTTATATGGTATCACGTTATAACGTATTACGTTATATGGTATTACGTCACAGCGTATTTCGTTATATGGTATAACGTTATAACGTATTACGTTATATGGTATAACGTTATAACGTATTACCTTATATGGTATAACGTCATATGGTATAACGTTATAACGTATTACGTTATATGGTATTACGTTATAACGTATTACGTTTTATGGTATAACGTTATAACGTATTACGTTATATGGTTTAACGTTTTTAACGTATTACGTTATATGATATAACGTTATATGGTATAACGTTATAACGTATTACCTTATATGGTATAACGTCATATGGTATAACGTTATAACGTATTACGTTATATGGTATTACGTTATAACGTATTACGTTTTATGGTATAACGTTATAACGTATTACGTTATATGGTATTACGTTATAACGTATTACGTTATATGGTATTACGTTATAACGTATTACGTTATATGGTATTTCGTCATAACGTATTACGATATATGGTATAACGTCATATGGTATAACGTTATAACGTATTACGTTGTATGCTATAACGTCATATAGTATAACGTTATAACGTATTACGTTATATGGTATTACGTTATAACGTATTACGTTATATGGCATAACGTTATAACGTATTACGTTATATGGTATTACGTTATAACGTATTACGTTATATGGTATTACGTTATAACGTATTACGTTATATGGTATAACGTTATAACGTATTACGTTATATGATATAACGTTATATGGTATAACGTTATAACGTATTACGTTATATGGTATCACGTTATAACGTATTACGTTATATGGTATTACGTCACAGCGTATTTCGTTATATGGTATAACGTTATAACGTATTACGTTATATGGTATAACGTTATAACGTATTACCTTATATGGTATAACGTCATATGGTATAACGTTATAACGTATTACGTTATATGGTATTACGTTATAACGTATTACGTTTTATGGTATAACGTTATAACGTATTACGTTATATGGTTTAACGTTTTTAACGTATTACGTTATATGATATAACGTTATATGGTATAACGTTATAACGTATTACCTTATATGGTATAACGTCATATGGTATAACGTTATAACGTATTACGTTATATGGTATTACGTTATAACGTATTACGTTTTATGGTATAACGTTATAACGTATTACGTTATATGGTATTACGTTATAACGTATTACGTTATATGGTATTACGTTATAACGTATTACGTTATATGGTATAACGTTATAACGTATTACGTTATATGATATAACGTTATATGGTATAACGTTATAACGTATTACCTTATATGGTATAACGTCATATGGTATAACGTTATAACGTATTACGTTATATGGTATCACGTTATAACGTATTACGTTATATGGCATAACGTTATAACGTATTACGTTATATGGTATTATGTTATAACGTATTACGTTATATGGTATAACGTTATAACGTATTACCTTATATGTTATAACGTCATATGGTATAACGTTATAACGTATTACGTTATATGGTATAACGTTATAACGTTTTACGTTATATGGTATTACGTCAAAAAGTATTACGTTATATGGTTTAACGTTTTTAACGTATTACGTTATATGGTATTACGTCATAACGTATTACGTTATATGGTATAACGTCATATGGTATAACGTTATAACGTATTACGTTGTATGGTATTACGTTATAACGTATTACGTTATATGCTATAACGTCATATAGTATAACGTTATAACGAATTACGTTATATGGTATTACGTTATAACGTATTACGTTATATGGTATAACGATATAACGTATTACGTTATCTGGTATTACGTCATAACGTATTACGTTATATGGTATAACGTTATAACGTTTTACGTTATATGGTATTACGTCAAAAAGTATTACGTTATATGGTTTAACGTTTTTAACGTATTACGTTATATGGTATTACGTCATGAAGTAATACGTTATATGGTATTACGTTATAACATATTACGTTATATGGTATAACGTTATAACGTATTCCGTTTTATGGTATTAAGTCATAACGTATTACGATATACGGTATAACGTTATAACGTATTAGGTTATGTGGTATTACGTTATAACGTTATAACGTATTACGTTATATGCTATAACGTCATATGGTATAACGTTATAACGTATTACGTTGTATGGTATTACGTTATAACGTATTACGTTATATGCTATAACGTCATATAGTATAACGTTATAACGAATTACGTTATATGGTATTACGTTATAACGTATTACGTTATATGGTATAACGATATAACGTATTACGTTATCTGGTATTACGTCATAACGTATTACGTTATATGGTATAACGTCATATGGTATAACGTTATGACGTATTACGTTATATGGTATTACGTCATAACGTAATACGTTATATGGTATAACGTTATAACGTATTACGTTATATGGTATAAAGTTATAACGTATTACCTTATATGGTTTAACGTCATATGGTACAACGTTATAACGTATTACGTTATATGGTATTACGTTATAACGTATTACGTTATATGGTATAACGTTATAACGTATTAGGTTATGTGGTATTACGTTATAACGTTATAACGTATTACGTTATATGCTATAACGTCATATGGTATAACGTTATAATGTATTACGTCATATTGTATAACGTTATAACGTAATACGTTATATGGTATAACGTCATATGGTATACCGTTATAACGTATTACGTTATATGGTATAACGTTATAACGTATTACCTTATATGTTATAACGTCATATGGTATAACGTTATAACGTATTACGTTATATGGTATAACGTTATAACGTTTTACGTTATATGGTATTACGTCAAAAAGTATTACGTTATATGGTTTAACGTTTTTAACGTATTACGTTATATGGTATTACGTCATAACGTATTACGTTATATGGTATAACGTCATATGGTATAACGTTATAACGTATTACGTTGTATGGTATTACGTTATAACGTATTACGTTATATGCTATAACGTCATATAGTATAACGTTATAACGAATTACGTTATATGGTATTACGTTATAACGTATTACGTTATATGGTATAACGATATAACGTATTACGTTATCTGGTATTACGTCATAACGTATTACGTTATATGGTATAACGTTATAACGTTTTACGTTATATGGTATTACGTCAAAAAGTATTACGTTATATGGTTTAACGTTTTTAACGTATTACGTTATATGGTATTACGTCATGAAGTAATACGTTATATGGTATTACGTTATAACATATTACGTTATATGGTATAACGTTATAACGTATTCCGTTTTATGGTATTAAGTCATAACGTATTACGATATACGGTATAACGTTATAACGTATTAGGTTATGTGGTATTACGTTATAACGTTATAACGTATTACGTTATATGCTATAACGTCATATGGTATAACGTTATAACGTATTACGTTGTATGGTATTACGTTATAACGTATTACGTTATATGCTATAACGTCATATAGTATAACGTTATAACGAATTACGTTATATGGTATTACGTTATAACGTATTACGTTATATGGTATAACGATATAACGTATTACGTTATCTGGTATTACGTCATAACGTATTACGTTATATGGTATAACGTCATATGGTATAACGTTATGACGTATTACGTTATATGGTATTACGTCATAACGTAATACGTTATATGGTATAACGTTATAACGTATTACGTTATATGGTATAAAGTTATAACGTATTACCTTATATGGTTTAACGTCATATGGTACAACGTTATAACGTATTACGTTATATGGTATTACGTTATAACGTTATATGGTATTACGTTATAACGTATTACGTTATATGGTATAACGTTATAACGTATTAGGTTATGTGGTATTACGTTATAACGTTATAACGTATTACGTTATATGCTATAACGTCATATGGTATAACGTTATAATGAATTACGTCATATTGTATAACGTTATAACGTAATACGTTATATGGTATAACGTCATATGGTATACCGTTATAACGTATTACGTTATATGGTATAACGTTATAACGTATTACGTTATATGGTATTACGTTATAACGTATTACGTTATATGATATAACGTTATATGGTATAACGTTATAACGTATTACGTTATATGGTATCACGTTATAACGTATTACGTTATATGGTATTACGTCACAACGTATTTCGTTATATGGTATAACGTTATAACGTATTACGTTATATGGTATAACGTTATAACGTATTACCTTATATGGTATAACGTCATATGGTATAACGTTATAACGTATTACGTTATATGGTATTACGTTATAACGTATTACGTTTTATGGTATAACGTTATAACGTATTACGTTATATGGTTTTACGTTTTTAACGTATTACGTTATATGATATAACGTTATATGGTATAACGTTATAACGTATTACCTTATATGGTATAACGTCATATGGTATAACGTTATAACGTATTACGTTATATGGTATTACGTTATAACGTATTACGTTTTATGGTATAACGTTATAACGTATTACGTTATATGGTATTACGTTATAACGTATTACGTTATATGGTATTACGTCAAAAAGTATTACGTTATATGGTTTAACGTTTTTAACGTATTACGTTATATGATATAACGTTATATGGTATAACGTTATAACGTATTACCTTATATGGTATAACGTCATATGGTATAACGTTACAACGTATTACGTTATATGGTATCACGTTATAACGTATTACGTTATATGGCATAACGTTATAACGTATTACGTTATATGGTATTACGTTATAACGTATTACGTTATATGGTATAACGTTATAACGTATTACCTTATATGGTATAACGTCATATGGTATAACGTTATAACGTATTACGTTATATGGTATAACGTTATAACGTTTTACGTTATATGGTATTACGTCAAAAAGTGTTACGTTATATGGTTTAACGTTTTTAACGTATTACGTTATATGGTATTACGTCATAACGTATTACGTTATATGGTATAACGTCATATGTTATAACGTTATGACGTATTACGTTATATGGTATTACGTCATAACGTAATACGTTATATGGTATAACGTTTTTAACGTATTACGTTATATGGTATTACGTCATGACGTAATACGTTATATGGTATTACGTTATAACATATTACGTTATATGGTATAACGATATAACGTATTTCGTTTTATGGTATTAAGTCATAACGTATTACGATATATGGTATAACGTTATAACGTATTACGTTATATGCTATAACGTCATATGGTACAACGTTATAACGTATTGCGTTATATGGTACAACGTTAGAACGTATTACGTTATATGTTATAACGTCAAATGGTATAACGTCATAACGTATTGCGTTATATGGTATTACGTTATAACGTATAATGTTATATGGTATAACGTTATAACGTATTACCTTATATGGTATTACGTCACAACGTATTTCGTTATATGGTATAACGTTATAACGTATTACGTTATATGGTATAACGTTATAACGTATTACCTTATATGGTATAACGTCATATGGTATAACGTTATAACGTATTACGTTATATGGTATTACGTTATAACGTATTACGTTTTATGGTATAACGTTATAACGTATTACGTTATATGGTATTACGTTATAACGTATTACGTTATATGGTATTACGTCAAAAAGTATTACGTTATATGGTTTAACGTTTTTAATGTATTACGATATATGATATAACGTTATATGGTATAACGTTATAACGTATTACCTTATATGGTATAACGTCATATGGTATAACGTTATAACGTATTACGTTATATGGCATAACGTTATAACGTATTACGTTATATGGTATTACGTTATAACGTATTACGTTATATGGTATTACGTTATAACGTATTACGCTATATGGTATAAGGTTATAACGTATTACGTTATATGATATAACGTTATATGGTATAACGTTATAACGTATTACCTTATATGGTATAACGTCATATGGTATAACGTTATAACGTATTACGTTATATGGTATCACGTTATAACGTATTACGTTATATGGCATAACGTTATAACGTATTACGTTATATGGTATAACGTCATATAGTATAACGTTATAACGTATTACGTTATATGGTATAACGTTATAACGTATTATGTTATATGGTATTACATCAAAACGTATTACGTTATATGGTATAACGTTATAACGTATTACGTTATATGGTATTACGTTATAACGTATTACGTTATATGGTATAACGTTATAACGTATTACCTTATATGGTATAACGTCATATGGTATAACGTTAGAACGTATTACGTTATATGGTACAACGTTAGAACGTATTACGTTATATGTTATAACGTCAAATGGTATAACGTCATAACGTATTACGTTATATGGTATTACGTCATAACGTATTACGTTGTATGGTATTAAGTTATAACGTATTACGTTATATGGTATAACGTAATATGGCATAACGTTATAACGTATTACGTTATATGGTACAACGCTATAACGTATTACGATATATGGTATAACGTCGTATGGTATAACGTTATAACGTATTACGTTATATGGTATTACGTTATAACGTATAATGTTATATGGTATAACGTTATAACGTATTACCTTATATGGTATAATGTCATATGGTATAAAGTTATAACGTATTACGTTATATGGTATTACGTCACAACGTATTTCGTTATATGGTATAACGTTATAACGTATTACGTTATATGGTATAACGTTATAACGTATTACCTTATATGGTATAACGTCATATGGTATAACGTTATAACGTATTACGTTATATGGTATTACGTTATAACGTATTACGTTTTATGGTATAACGTTATAACGTATTACGTTATATGGTTTTACGTTTTTAACGTATTACGTTATATGATATAACGTTATATGGTATAACGTTATAACGTATTACCTTATATGGTATAACGTCATATGGTATAACGTTATAACGTATTACGTTATATGGTATTACGTTATAACGTATTACGTTTTATGGTATAACGTTATAACGTATTACGTTATATGGTATTACGTTATAACGTATTACGTTATATGGTATTACGTCAAAAAGTATTACGTTATATGGTTTAACGTTTTTAACGTATTACGTTATATGATATAACGTTATATGGTATAACGTTATAACGTATTACCTTATATGGTATAACGTCATATGGTATAACGTTACAACGTATTACGTTATATGGTATCACGTTATAACGTATTACGTTATATGGCATAACGTTATAACGTATTACGTTATATGGTATTACGTTATAACGTATTACGTTATATGGTATAACGTTATAACGTATTACCTTATATGGTATAACGTCATATGGTATAACGTTATAACGTATTACGTTATATGGTATAACGTTATAACGTTTTACGTTATATGGTATTACGTCAAAAAGTGTTACGTTATATGGTTTAACGTTTTTAACGTATTACGTTATATGGTATTACGTCATAACGTATTACGTTATATGGTATAACGTCATATGTTATAACGTTATGACGTATTACGTTATATGGTATTACGTCATAACGTAATACGTTATATGGTATAACGTTTTTAACGTATTACGTTATATGGTATTACGTCATGACGTAATACGTTATATGGTATTACGTTATAACATATTACGTTATATGGTATAACGATATAACGTATTTCGTTTTATGGTATTAAGTCATAACGTATTACGATATATGGTATAACGTTATAACGTATTACGTTGTATGGTATTACGTTATAACGTATTACGTTATATGCTATAACGTCATATAGTATAACGTTATAACGAATTACGTTATATGGTATTACGTTATAACGTATTACGTTATATGGTATAACGATATAACGTATTACGTTATCTGGTATTACGTCATAACGTATTACGTTATATGGTATAACGTCATATGGTATAACGTTATGACGTATTACGTTATATGGTATTACGTCATAACGTAATACGTTATATGGTATAACGTTATAACGTATTACGTTATATGGTATAAAGTTATAACGTATTACCTTATATGGTTTAACGTCATATGGTACAACGTTATAACGTATTACGTTATATGGTATTACGTTATAACGTTATATGGTATTACGTTATAACGTATTACGTTATATGGTATAACGTTATAACGTATTAGGTTATGTGGTATTACGTTATAACGTTATAACGTATTACGTTATATGCTATAACGTCATATGGTATAACGTTATAATGAATTACGTCATATTGTATAACGTTATAACGTAATACGTTATATGGTATAACGTCATATGGTATACCGTTATAACGTATTACGTTATATGGTATAACGTTATAACGTATTACGTTATATGGTATTACGTTATAACGTATTACGTTATATGATATAACGTTATATGGTATAACGTTATAACGTATTACGTTATATGGTATCACGTTATAACGTATTACGTTATATGGTATTACGTCACAACGTATTTCGTTATATGGTATAACGTTATAACGTATTACGTTATATGGTATAACGTTATAACGTATTACCTTATATGGTATAACGTCATATGGTATAACGTTATAACGTATTACGTTATATGGTATTACGTTATAACGTATTACGTTTTATGGTATAACGTTATAACGTATTACGTTATATGGTTTTACGTTTTTAACGTATTACGTTATATGATATAACGTTATATGGTATAACGTTATAACGTATTACCTTATATGGTATAACGTCATATGGTATAACGTTATAACGTATTACGTTATATGGTATTACGTTATAACGTATTACGTTTTATGGTATAACGTTATAACGTATTACGTTATATGGTATTACGTTATAACGTATTACGTTATATGGTATTACGTCAAAAAGTATTACGTTATATGGTTTAACGTTTTTAACGTATTACGTTATATGATATAACGTTATATGGTATAACGTTATAACGTATTACCTTATATGGTATAACGTCATATGGTATAACGTTACAACGTATTACGTTATATGGTATCACGTTATAACGTATTACGTTATATGGCATAACGTTATAACGTATTACGTTATATGGTATTACGTTATAACGTATTACGTTATATGGTATAACGTTATAACGTATTACCTTATATGGTATAACGTCATATGGTATAACGTTATAACGTATTACGTTATATGGTATAACGTTATAACGTTTTACGTTATATGGTATTACGTCAAAAAGTGTTACGTTATATGGTTTAACGTTTTTAACGTATTACGTTATATGGTATTACGTCATAACGTATTACGTTATATGGTATAACGTCATATGTTATAACGTTATGACGTATTACGTTATATGGTATTACGTCATAACGTAATACGTTATATGGTATAACGTTTTTAACGTATTACGTTATATGGTATTACGTCATGACGTAATACGTTATATGGTATTACGTTATAACATATTACGTTATATGGTATAACGATATAACGTATTTCGTTTTATGGTATTAAGTCATAACGTATTACGATATATGGTATAACGTTATAACGTATTACGTTATATGCTATAACGTCATATGGTACAACGTTATAACGTATTGCGTTATATGGTACAACGTTAGAACGTATTACGTTATATGTTATAACGTCAAATGGTATAACGTCATAACGTATTGCGTTATATGGTATTACGTTATAACGTATAATGTTATATGGTATAACGTTATAACGTATTACCTTATATGGTATTACGTCACAACGTATTTCGTTATATGGTATAACGTTATAACGTATTACGTTATATGGTATAACGTTATAACGTATTACCTTATATGGTATAACGTCATATGGTATAACGTTATAACGTATTACGTTATATGGTATTACGTTATAACGTATTACGTTTTATGGTATAACGTTATAACGTATTACGTTATATGGTATTACGTTATAACGTATTACGTTATATGGTATTACGTCAAAAAGTATTACGTTATATGGTTTAACGTTTTTAATGTATTACGATATATGATATAACGTTATATGGTATAACGTTATAACGTATTACCTTATATGGTATAACGTCATATGGTATAACGTTATAACGTATTACGTTATATGGCATAACGTTATAACGTATTACGTTATATGGTATTACGTTATAACGTATTACGTTATATGGTATTACGTTATAACGTATTACGCTATATGGTATAAGGTTATAACGTATTACGTTATATGATATAACGTTATATGGTATAACGTTATAACGTATTACCTTATATGGTATAACGTCATATGGTATAACGTTATAACGTATTACGTTATATGGTATCACGTTATAACGTATTACGTTATATGGCATAACGTTATAACGTATTACGTTATATGGTATAACGTCATATAGTATAACGTTATAACGTATTACGTTATATGGTATAACGTTATAACGTATTATGTTATATGGTATTACATCAAAACGTATTACGTTATATGGTATAACGTTATAACGTATTACGTTATATGGTATTACGTTATAACGTATTACGTTATATGGTATAACGTTATAACGTATTACCTTATATGGTATAACGTCATATGGTATAACGTTAGAACGTATTACGTTATATGGTACAACGTTAGAACGTATTACGTTATATGTTATAACGTCAAATGGTATAACGTCATAACGTATTACGTTATATGGTATTACGTCATAACGTATTACGTTGTATGGTATTAAGTTATAACGTATTACGTTATATGGTATAACGTAATATGGCATAACGTTATAACGTATTACGTTATATGGTACAACGCTATAACGTATTACGATATATGGTATAACGTCGTATGGTATAACGTTATAACGTATTACGTTATATGGTATTACGTTATAACGTATAATGTTATATGGTATAACGTTATAACGTATTACCTTATATGGTATAATGTCATATGGTATAAAGTTATAACGTATTACGTTATATGGTATCACGTTATAACGTATTACGTTATATGGTATTACGTCACAACGTATTTCGTTATATGGTATAACGTTATAACGTATTACGTTATATGGTATAACGTTATAACGTATTACCTTATATGGTATAACGTCATATGGTATAACGTTATAACGTATTACGTTATATGGTATTACGTTATAACGTATTACGTTTTATGGTATAACGTTATAACGTATTACGTTATATGGTATAACGTCATATGGTATAACGTTATAACGTATTACGTTATATGGTATCACGTTATAACGTATTACGTTATATGGCATAACGTTATAACGTATTACGTTATATGGTATTACGTTATAACGTATTACGTTATATGGTATTACGTTATAACGTATTACGTTATATGGAATAACGTTATAACGTATTACGTTATATGATATAACGTTATATGGTATAACGTTATAACGTATTACCTTATATGGTGTAACGTCATATGGTATAACGTTATAACGTATTACGTTATATGGTATCACGTTATAACGTATTACGTTATATGGCATAACGTTATAACGTATTACGTTATATGGTATTACGTTATAACGTACTACGTTATATGGTATAACGTTATAACGTATTACCTTATATGGTATAACGTCATATGGTATAACGTTATAACGTATTACGTTATATGGTATAACGTTATAACGTATTACGTTATATGGTATTACGTCAAAAAGTATTACGTTATATGGTTTAACGTTTTTAACGTATTACGTTATATGGTATTACGTCATAACGTATTACGTTATATGGTATAACGTCATATGGTATAACTTTATGACGTATTACGTTATATGGTATTACGTCATAACGTAATACGTTATATGGTATAACGTTATAACGTATTACGTTATATGCTATAACGTTTTTAACGTATTACGTTATATGGTATTACGTCATGACGTATTACGTTATATGGTATTACGTCATAACGTAATACGTTATATGGTATAACGTTATAACGTATTACGTTATATGGTATTACGTTATAACGTATTACGTTATATGGTATAACGTTATAACGTATTACCTTATATGGTATAACGTTATAACGTATTACCTTATATGGTATAACGTCATATGGTATAACGTTATAACGTATTACGTTATATGGTATAACGATATAACGTATTACGTTATATGCTATAACGTCATATGGTATAACGTTATAACGTATTACGTTATATGGTATTACGTTATAACGTATTACGTTATATGGTATAACGTTATAACGTATTACGTTATATGGTATTACGTTATAACGTATTACGTTAAGTGGTATAACGTTATAACGTATTACCTTATATGGTATAACGTCATATAGTATAACGTTATAACGTATTACCTTATATGGTATAATGTCATATGGTATAAAGTTATAACGTATTACGTTATATGGTATCACGTTATAACGTATTACGTTATATGGTATTACGTCACAACGTATTTCGTTATATGGTATAACGTTATAACGTATTACGTTATATGGTATAACGTTATAACGTATTACCTTATATGGTATAACGTCATATGGTATAACGTTATAACGTATTACGTTATATGGTATTACGTTATAACGTATTACGTTTTATGGTATAACGTTATAACGTATTACGTTATATGGTATAACGTCATATGGTATAACGTTATAACGTATTACGTTATATGGTATCACGTTATAACGTATTACGTTATATGGCATAACGTTATAACGTATTACGTTATATGGTATTACGTTATAACGTATTACGTTATATGGTATTACGTTATAACGTATTACGTTATATGGAATAACGTTATAACGTATTACGTTATATGATATAACGTTATATGGTATAACGTTATAACGTATTACCTTATATGGTATAACGTCATATGGTATAACGTTATAACGTATTACGTTATATGGTATCACGTTATAACGTATTACGTTATATGGCATAACGTTATAACGTATTACGTTATATGGTATTACGTTATAACGTATTACGTTATATGGTATAACGTTATAACGTATTACCTTATATGGTATAACGTCATATGGTATAACGTTATAACGTATTACGTTATATGGTATAACGTTATAACGTATTACGTTATATGGTATTACGTCAAAAAGTATTACGTTATATGGTTTAACGTTTTTAACGTATTACGTTATATGGTATTACGTCATAACGTATTACGTTATATGGTATAACGTCATATGGTATAACTTTATGACGTATTACGTTATATGGTATTACGTCATAACGTAATACGTTATATGGTATAACGTTATAACGTATTACGTTATATGCTATAACGTTTTTAACGTATTACGTTATATGGTATTACGTCATGACGTAATACGTTATATGGTATTACGTTATAACATATTACGTTATATGGTATAACGTTATAACGTATTTCGTTTTATGGTATTACGTCATAACGTATTACGATATATGGTATAACGTCATATGGTATAACGTTATGACGTATTACATTATATGGTATTACGTCATAACGTATTTCGTTATATGGTATAACGTTATAACGAATTGCGTTATATGCTATAACGTCATAAGGTATAACGTCATAACGTATTACGTTTTATGGTATTACGTTATAACGTATTACGTTATATGCTATAACGTCATATGGTATAACGTTATAATGTATTACGTCATATTGTATAACGTTATAACGTAATACGTTATATGGTATAACGTCATATGGTATAACGTTATAACGTATTACGTTATATGGTATTACGTCATAACGTAATACGTTATATGGTATAACGTTATAACGTATTACGCTATATGGTATTACGTTATAACGTATTACGTTATATGGTATAACGTTATAACGTATTACCTTATATGGTATAACGTTATAACGTATTACCTTATATGGTATAACGTCATATGGTATAACGTTATAACGTATTACGTTATATGGTATAACGATATAACGTATTACGTTATATGCTATAACGTCATATGGTATAACGTTATAACGTATTACGTTATATGGTATTACGTTATAACGTATTACGTTATATGGTATAACGTTATAACGTATTACGTTATATGGTATTACGTTATAACGTATTACGTTAAGTGGTATAACGTTATAACGTATTACCTTATATGGTATAACGTCATATAGTATAACGTTATAACGTATTACGTTATATGGTATA
This sequence comes from Bombus huntii, assembly GCF_024542735.1. Taxonomy (NCBI): domain Eukaryota; kingdom Metazoa; phylum Arthropoda; class Insecta; order Hymenoptera; family Apidae; genus Bombus; species Bombus huntii. The sequence continues at coordinate 19,413,878 of NC_066238.1, forward strand.
ACGTTATAACGTATTATGTTATATGGTATTACATCAAAACGTATTACGTTATATGGTATAACGTTATAACGTATTACGTTATATGGTACAACGTTAGAACGTATTACGTTATATGTTATAAAGTCAAATGGTATAACGTCATAACGTATTACGTTATATGGTATTACGTCATAACGTATTACGTTGTATGGTATTACGTTATAACGTATTACGTTATATGGTATAACGTAATATGGCATAACGTTATAACGTATTACGTTATATGGTATAACGTAATATGGCATAACGTTATAACGTATTACGTTATATGGTACAACGCTATAACGTATTACGATATATGGTGTAACGTCATATGGTATAACGTTATAACGTATTACGTTATAACGTATTATGTTATATGGTATAACGTTATAACGTATTACCTTATATGGTATAATGTCATATGGTATAAAGTTATAACGTATTACGTTATATGGTATCACGTTATAACGTATTACGTTATATGGTATTACGTCACAACGTATTACTTTATATGGTATTACGTTATAACGTATTACGTTATATGGTATAACGATATAACGTATTACGTTATCTGGTATTACGTCATAACGTATTACGTTATATGGTATAACGTCATATGGTATAACGTTATGACGTATTACGTTATATGGCATAACGTTATAACGTATTACGTTATATGCTATAACGTCATATGGTATAACGTTATAACGTATTACGTTATATGGTATTACGTCATAACGTATTACGTTATATGGTATATCGTTATAACGTATTACGTTGTATGCTATAACGTCATATAGTATAACGTTATAACGTATTACGTTATATGGTATTACGTTATAACGTATTACGTTATATGGTATAACGTTATAACGTATTACGTTATATGATATAACGTTATATGGTATAACGTTATAACGTATTACCTTATATGGTATAACGCCATATGGTATAACGTTATAACGTATTACGATATATGGTATCACGTTATAACGTATTACGTTATATGGCATAACGTTATAACGTATTACGTTATATGGTATTACGTTATAACGTATTACGTTATATGGTATAACGTTATAACGTATTACCTTATATGGTATAACGTCATATGGTATAACGTTATAACGTATTACGTTATATGGTATAACGTTATAACGTATTACGTTATATGGTATTACGTCAAAAAGTATTACGTTATATGGTTTAACGTTTTTAACGTATTACGTTATATGGTATTACGTCATAACGTAATACGTTATATGGTATAACGTTATAACGTATTACGTTATATGCTATAACGTCATATGGTGTAACGTTATAACGTATTACGTTGTATGGTATTACGTTATAACGTATTACGTTATATGCTATAACGTCATATAGTATAACGTTATAACGAATTACGTTATATGGTAATACGTTATAACGTATTACGTTATATGGTATAACGATATAACGTATTACGTTATCTGGTATTACGTCATAACGTATTACGTTATATGGTATAACGTCATATGGTATAACGTTATGACGTATTACGTTATATGGTATTACGTCATAACGTAATACGTTATATGGTATAACGTTATAACGTATTACGTTATATGGTATTACGTCATGACGTAATACGTTATATGGTATTACGTTATAACATATTACGTTATATGGTATAACGTTATAACGAATTACGTTATATGGTATAAAGTTATAACGTATTACCTTATATGGTTTAACGTCATATGGTACAACGTTATAACGTATTACGTTATATGGTATTACGTTATAACGTTATATGGTATTACGTTATAACGTATTACGTTATATGGTATAACGTTATAACGTATTAGGTTATGTGGTATTACGTTATAACGTTATAACGTATTACGTTATATGCTATAACGTCATATGGTATAACGTTATAATGTATTACGTCATATTGTATAACGTTATAACGTAATACGTTATATGGTATAACGTCATATGGTATACCGTTATAACGTATTACGTTATATGGTATAACGTTATAACGTATTACGTTATATGGTATTACGTTATAACGTATTACGTTATATGATATAACGTTATATGGTATAACGTTATAACGTATTACGTTATATGGTATCACGTTATAACGTATTACGTTATATGGTATTACGTCACAACGTATTTCGTTATATGGTATAACGTTATAACGTATTACGTTATATGGTATAATGTTATAACGTATTACCTTATATGGTATAACGTCATATGGTATAACGTTATAACGTATTACGTTATATGGTATTACGTTATAACGTATTAAGTTTTATGGTATAACGTTATAACGTATTACGTTATATGGTTTAACGTTTTTAACGTATTACGTTATATGATATAACGTTATATGGTATAACGTTATAACGTATTACCTTATAAGGTATAACGTCATATGGTATAACGTTATAACGTATTACGTTATATGGTATTACGTTATAACGTATTACGTTTTATGGTATAACGTTATAACGTATTACGTTATATGGTATTACGTTATAACGTATTACGTTATATGGTATTACGTCAAAAAGTATTACGTTATATGGTTTAACGTTTTTAACGTATTACGTTATATGATATAACGTTATATGGTATAACGTTATAAAGTATTACCTTATATGGTATAACGTCATATGGTATAACGTTATAACGTATTACGTTATATGGTATCACGTTATAACGTATTACGTTATATGGCATAACGTTATAACGTATTACGTTATATGGTATTACGTTATAACGTATTACGTTATATGGTATTAAGTTATAACGTATTACGTTATATGGTATAACGTTATAACGTATTACGTTATATGATATAACGTTATATGGTATAACGTTATAACGTATTACCTTATATGGTATAACGTCATATGGTATAACGTTATAACGTATTACGTTATATGGTATAACGTTATAACGTATTACCTTATATGGTATAACGTCATATGGTATAACGTTATAACGTATTACGTTATATGGTTTAACGTTTTTAACGTATTACGTTATATGATATAACGTTATATGGTATAACGTTATAACGTATTACCTTATATGGTATAACGTCATATGGTATAACGTTATAACGTATTACGTTATATGGTATTACGTTATAACGTATTACGTTTTATGGTATAACGTTATAACGTATTACGTTATATGGTATTACGTTATAACGTATTACGTTATATGGTATTACGTCAAAAAGTATTACGTTATATGGTTTAACGTTTTTAACGTATTACGTTATATGATATAACGTTATATGGTATAACGTTATAACGTATTACGTTATATGATATAACGTTATATGGTATAACGTTATAACGTATTACCTTATATGGTATAACGCCATATGGTATAACGTTATAACGTATTACGTTATATGGTATCACGTTATAACGTATTACGTTATATGGTATTACGTTATAACGTATTACGTTATATGGTATTACGTCAAAAAGTATTACGTTATATGGTTTAACGTTTTTAACGTATTACGTTATATGGTATTACGTTATAACGTATTACGTTTTATGGTATAACGTTATAACGTATTACGTTATATGGTATTACGTTATAACGTATTACGTTATATGGTATTACGTCAAAAAGTATTACGTTATATGGTTTAACGTTTTTGACGTATTACGTTATATGGTATTACGTTATAACGTATTACGTTATATGGTATTACGTCAAAAAGTATTACGTTATATGGTTTAACGTTTTTAACGTATTACGTTATATGGTATTACGTTATAACGTATTACGTTTTATGGTATAACGTTATAACGTATTACGTTATATGGTATTACGTTATAACGTATTACGTTATATGGTATTACGTCAAAAAGTATTACGTTATATGGTTTAACGTTTTTAACGTATTACGTTATATGATATAACGTTATATGGTATAACGTTATAAAGTATTACCTTATATGGTATAACGTCATATGGTATAACGTTATAACGTATTACGTTATATGGTATCACGTTATAACGTATTACGTTATATGGCATAACGTTATAACGTATTACGTTATATGGTATTACGTTATAACGTATTACGTTATATGGTATTAAGTTATAACGTATTACGTTATATGGTATAACGTTATAACGTATTACGTTATATGATATAACGTTATATGGTATAACGTTATAACGTATTACCTTATATGGTATAACGTCATATGGTATAACGTTATAACGTATTACGTTATATGGTATAACGTTATAACGTATTACCTTATATGGTATAACGTCATATGGTATAACGTTATAACGTATTACGTTATATGGTATAACGTTATAACGTTTTACGTTATATGGTATTACGTCAAAAAGTGTTACGTTATATGGTTTAACGTTTTTAACGTATTACGTTATATGGTATTACGTCATAACGTATTACGTTATATGGTATAACGTCATATGGTATAACGTTATGACGTATTACGTTATATGGTATTACGTCATAACGTAATACGTTATATGGTATAAAGTTTTTAACGTATTACGTTATATGGTATTACGTCATGACGTAATACGTTATATGGTATTACGTTATAACATATTACGTTATATGGTATAACGTTATAACGTATTTCGTTTTATGGTATTAAGTCATAACGTATTACGATATATGGTATAACGTTATAACGTATTAGGTTATGTGGTATTACGTTATAACGTTATAACGTATTACGTTATATGCTATAACGTCATATGGTATATCGTTATAACGTATTACGTTGTATGGTATTACGTTATAACGTATTACGTTATATGCTATAACGTCATATAGTATAACGTTATAACGAATTACGTTATATGGTATTACGTTATAACGTATTACGTTATATGGTATAACGATATAACGTATTACGTTATCTGGTATTACGTCATAACGTATTACGTTATATGGTTTAACGTCATATGGCACAACGTTATAAAGTATTACGTTATATGGTATTACGTTATAACGTTATATGGTATTACGTTATAACGTATTACGTTATATGGTATAACGTTATAACGTATTAGGTTATGTGGTATTACGTTATAACGTTATAACGTATTACGTTATATGCTATAACGTCATATGGTATAACGCTATAATGTATTACGTCATATTGTATAACGTTATAACGTAATACGTTATATGGTATAACGTCATATGGTATACCGTTATAACGTATTACGTTATATGGTATAACGTTATAACGTATTACGTTATATGGTATTACGTTATAACGTATTACGTTATATGATATAACGTTATATGGTATAACGTTATAACGTATTACGTTATATGGTATCACGTTATAACGTATTACGTTATATGGTATTACGTCACAACGTATTTCGTTATATGGTATAACGTTATAACGTATTACGTTATATGGTATAACGTTATAACGTATTACCTTATATGGTATAACGTCATATGGTATAACGTTATAACGTATTACGTTATATGGTATTACGTTATAACGTATTACGTTTTATGGTATAACGTTATAACGTATTACGTTATATGGTTTAACGTTTTTAACGTATTACGTTATATGATATAACGTTATATGGTATAACGTTATAACGTATTACCTTATATGGTATAACGTCATATGGTATAACGTTATAACGTATTACGTTATATGGTATTACGTTATAACGTATTACGTTTTATGGTATAACGTTATAACGTATTACGTTATATGGTATTACGTTATAACGTATTACGTTATATGGTATTACGTCAAAAAGTATTACGTTATATGGTTTAACGTTTTTAACGTATTACGTTATATGATATAACGTTATATGGTATAACGTTATAACGTATTACCTTATATGGTATAACGTCATATGGTATAACGTTATAACGTATTACGTTATATGGTATTACGTTATAACGTATTACGTTTTATGGTATAACGTTATAACGTATTACGATATATGGTATCACGTTATAACGTATTACGTTATATGGCATAACGTTATAACGTATTACGTTATATGGTATTACGTTATAACGTATTACGTTATATGGTATAACGTTATAACGTATTACCTTATATGGTATAACGTCATATGGTATAACGTTATAACGTATTACGTTATATGGTATAACGTTATAACGTATTACGTTATATGGTATTACGTCAAAAAGTATTACGTTATATGGTTTAACGTTTTTAACGTATTACGTTATATGGTATTACGACATAACGTAATACGTTATATGGTATAACGTTATAACGTATTACGTTATATGCTATAACGTCATATGGTGTAACGTTATAACGTATTACGTTGTATGGTATTACGTTATAACGTATTACGTTATATGCTATAACGTCATATAGTATAACGTTATAACGAATTACGTTATATGGTAATACGTTATAACGTATTACGTTATATGGTATAACGATATAACGTATTACGTTATCTGGTATTACGTCATAACGTATTACGTTATATGGTATAACGTCATATGGTATAACGTTATGACGTATTACGTTATATGGTATTACGTCATAACGTAATACGTTATATGGTATAACGTTATAACGTATTACGTTATATGGTATTACGTCATGACGTAATACGTTATATGGTATTACGTTATAACATATTACGTTATATGTTATAACGTTATAACGTATTTCGTTTTATGGTATTACGTCATAACGTATTACGATATATGGTATAACGTCATATGGTATAACGTTATAACATATTACGTTATATGGTATAACGTTGTAACGTATTTCGTTTTATGGTATTTCGTCATAACGTATTACGATATATGGTATAACGTCATATGGTATAACGTTATAACGTATTACGTTGTATGCTATAACGTCATATAGTATAACGTTATAACGTATTACGTTATATGGTATTACGTTATAACGTATTACGTTATATGGCATAACGTTATAACGTATTACGTTATATGGTATTACGTTATAACGTATTACGTTATATGGTATTACGTTATAACGTATTACGTTATATGGTATAACGTTATAACGTATTACGTTATATGATATAACGTTATATGGTATAACGTTATAACGTATTACGTTATATGGTATCACGTTATAACGTATTACGTTATATGGTATTACGTCACAACGTATTTCGTTATATGGTATAACGTTATAACGTATTACGTTATATGGTATAACGTTATAACGTATTACCTTATATGGTATAACGTCATATGGTATAACGTTATAACGTATTACGTTATATGGTATTACGTTATAACGTATTACGCTTTATGGTATAACGTTATAACGTATTACGTTATATGGTTTAACGTTTTTAACGTATTACGTTATATGATATAACGTTATATGGTATAACGTTATAACGTATTACCTTATATGGTATAACGTCATATGGTATAACGTTATAACGTATTACGTTATATGGTATTACGTTATAACGTATTACGTTTTATGGTATAACGTTATAACGTATTACGTTATATGGTATTACGTTATAACGTATTACGTTATATGGTATTACGTCAAAAAGTATTACGTTATATGGTTTAACGTTTTTAACGTATTACGTTATATGATATAACGTTATATGGTATAACGTTATAACGTATTACCTTATATGGTATAACGTCATATGGTATAACGTTATAACGTATTACGTTATATGGTATCACGTTATAACGTATTACGTTATATGGCATAACGTTATAACGTATTACGTTATATGGTATTACGTTATAACGTATTACGTTATATGGTATTACGTTATAACGTATTACGTTATATGGTATAACGTTATAACGTATTACGTTATATGATATAACGTTATATGGTATAACGTTATAACGTATTACCTTATATGGTATAACGTCATATGGTATAACGTTATAACGTATTACGTTATATGGTATCACGTTATAACGTATTACGTTATATGGCATAACGTTATAACGTATTACCTTATATGGTATAACGTCATATGGTATAACGTTATAACGTATTACGTTATATGGTATAACGTTATAACGTTTTACGTTATATGGTATTACGTCAAAAAGTATTACGTTATATGGTTTAACGTTTTTAACGTATTACGTTATATGGTATTACGTCATAACGTATTACGTTATATGGTATAACGTCATATGGTATAACGTTATGACGTATTACGTTATATGGTATTACGTCATTACGTAATACGTTATATGGTATAACGTTTTTAACGTATTACGTTATATGGTATTACGTCATGACGTAATACGTTATATGGTATTACGTTATAACATATTACGTTATATGGTATAACGTTATAACGTATTTCGTTTTATGGTATTAAGTCATAACGTATTACGATATATGGTATAACGTTATAACGTATTAGGTTATGTGGTATTACGTTATAACGTTATAACGTATTACGTTATATGCTATAACGTCATATGGTATAACGTTATAACGTATTACGTTGTATGGTATTACGTTATAACGTATTACGTTATATGCTATAACGTCATATAGTATAACGTTATAACGAATTACGTTATATGGTATTACGTTATAACGTATTACGTTATATGGTATAACGATATAACGTATTACGTTATCTGGTATTACGTCATAACGTATTACGTTATATGGTATAACGTCATATGGTATAACGTTATGACGTATTACGTTATATGGTATTACGTCATAACGTAATACGTTATATGGTATAACGTTATAACGTATTACGTTATATGGTATAAAGTTATAACGTATTACCTTATATGGTTTAACGTCATATGGTATTACGTTATAACGTATTACGTTATATGGTATAACGTTATAACGTATTAGGTTATGTGGTATTACGTTATAACGTTATAACGTATTACGTTATATGCTATAACGTCATATGGTATAACGTTATAATGTATTACGTCATATTGTATAACGTTATAACGTAATACGTTATATGGTATAACGTCATATGGTATACCGTTATAACGTATTACGTTATATGGTATAACGTTATAACGTATTACGTTATATGGTATTACGTTATAACGTATTACGTTATATGATATAACGTTATATGGTATAACGTTATAACGTATTACGTTATATGGTATCACGTTATAACGTATTACGTTATATGGTATTACGTCACAACGTATTTCGTTATATGGTATAACGTTATAACGTATTACGTTATATGGTATAACGTTATAACGTATTACCTTATATGGTATAACGTCATATGGTATAACGTTATAACGTATTACGTTATATGGTATTACGTTATAACGTATTACGTTTTATGGTATAACGTTATAACGTATTACGTTATATGGTTTAACGTTTTTAACGTATTACGTTATATGATATAACGTTATATGGTATAACGTTATAACGTATTACCTTATATGGTATAACGTCATATGGTATAACGTTATAACGTATTACGTTATATGGTATTACGTTATAACGTATTACGTTTTATGGTATAACGTTATAACGTATTACGTTATATGGTATTACGTTATAACGTATTACGTTATATGGTATTACGTCAAAAAGTATTACGTTATATGGTTTAACGTTTTTAACGTATTACGTTATATGATATAACGTTATATGGTATAACGTTATAACGTATTACCTTATATGGTATAACGTCATATGGTATAACGTTATAACGAATTACGTTATATGGTATAACGTTATAACGTATTACCTTATATGGTATAACGTCATATGGTATAACGTTATAACGTATTACGTTATATGGTATAACGTTATAACGTTTTACGTTATATGGTATTACGTCAAAAAGTGTTACGTTATATGGTTTAACGTTTTTAGCGTATTACGTTATATGGTATTACGTCATAACGTATTACGTTATATGGTATAACGTCATATGGTATAACGTTATGACGTATTACGTTATATGGTATTACGTCATAACGTAATACGTTATATGGTATAACGTTATAACGTATTACGTTATATGCTATAACGTTTTTAACGTATTACGTTATATGGTATTGCGTCATGACGTAATACGTTATATGGTATTACGTTATAACATATTACGTTATATGGTATAACGTTATAACGTATTTCGTTTTATGGTATTACGTCATAACGTATTACGATATATGGTATAACGTCATATGGTATAACGTTATAACATATTACGTAATATGGTATAACGTTGTAACGTATTTCGTTTTATGGTATTTCGTCATAACGTATTACGATATATGGTATAACGTCATATGGTATAACGTTATAACGTATTACGTTGTATGCTATAACGTCATATAGTATAACGTTATAACGTATTACGTTATATGGTATTACGTTATAACGTATTACGTTATATGGCATAACGTTATAACGTATTACGTTATATGGTATTACGTTATAACGTATTACGTTATATGGTATTACGTTATAACGTATTACGTTATATGGTATAACGTTATAACGTATTACGTTATATGATATAACGTTATATGGTATAACGTTATAACGTATTACGTTATATGGTATCACGTTATAACGTATTACGTTATATGGTATTACGTCACAACGTATTTCGTTATATGGTATTACGTTATATGGTATTACGTCAAAAAGTATTACGTTATATGGTTTAACGTTTTTAACGTATTACGTTATATGATATAACGTTATATGGTATAACGTTATAACGTATTACCTTATATGGTATAACGTCATATGGTATAACGTTATAACGTATTACGTTATATGGTATCACGTTATAACGTATTACGTTATATGGCATAACGTTATAACGTATTACGTTATATGGTATTATGTTATAACGTATTACGTTATATGGTATAACGTTATAACGTATTACCTTATATGGTATAACGTCATATGGTATAACGTTATAACGTATTACGTTATATGGTATAACGTTATAACGTTTTACGTTATATGGTATTACGTCAAAAAGTATTACGTTATATGGTTTAACGTTTTTAACGTATTACGTTATATGGTATTACGTCATAACGTATTACGTTATATGGTATAACGTCATATGGTATAACGTCATATGGTATAACGTTATGACGTATTACGTTATATGGTATTACGTCATAACGTAATACGTTATATGGTATAACGTTTTTAACGTATTACGTTATATGGTATTACGTCATGACGTAATACGTTATATGGTATTACGTTATAACATATTACGTTATATGGTATAACGTTATAACGTATTTCGTTTTATGGTATTAAGTCATAACGTATTACGATATATGGTATAACGTTATAACGTATTAGGTTATGTGGTATTACGTTATAACGTTATAACGTATTACGTTATATGCTATAACGTCATATGGTATAACGTTATAACGTATTACGTTGTATGGTATTACGTTATAACGTATTACGTTATATGCTATAACGTCATATAGTATAACGTTATAACGAATTACGTTATATGGTATTACGTTATAACGTATTACGTTATATGGTATAACGATATAACGTATTACGTTATCTGGTATTACGTCATAACGTATTACGTTATATGGTATAACGTCATATGGTATAACGTTATGACGTATTACGTTATATGGTATTACGTCATAACGTAATACGTTATATGGTATAACGTTATAACGTATTACGTTATATGGTATAAAGTTATAACGTATTACCTTATATGGTTTAACGTCATATGGTACAACGTTATAACGTATTACGTTATATGGTATTACGTTATAACGTTATATGGTATTACGTTATAACGTATTACGTTATATGGTATAACGTTATAACGTATTAGGTTATGTGGTATTACGTTATAACGTTATAACGTATTACGTTATATGCTATAACGTCATATGGTATAACGTTATAATGTATTACGTCATATTGTATAACGTTATAACGTAATACGTTATATGGTATAACGTCATATGGTATAACGTTATAACGTATTACGTTATATGGTATAACGTTATAACGTATTACGTTATATGGTATTACGTTATAACGCATTACGTTATATGATATAACGTTATATGGTATAACGTTATAACGTATTACGTTATATGGTATCACGTTATAACGTATTACGTTATATGGTATTACGTCACAACGTATTTCGTTATATGGTATAACGTTATAACGTATTACGTTATATGGTATAACGTTATAACGTATTACCTTATATGGTATAACGTCATATGGTATAACGTTATAACGTATTACGTTATATGGTATTACGTTATAACGTATTACGTTTTATGGTATAACGTTATAACGTATTACGTTATATGGTTTAACGTTTTTAACGTATTACGTTATATGATATAACGTTATATGGTATAACGTTATAACGTATTACGTTATATGGTATTACGTTATAACGTATTACGTTATATGGTATTACGTCAAAAAGTATTACGTTATATGGTTTAACGTTTTTAACGTATTACGTTATATGATATAACGTTATATGGTATAACGTTATAACGTATTACCTTATATGGTATAACGTCATATGGTATAACGTTATAACGTATTACGTTATATGGTATCACGTTATAACGTATTACGTTATATGGCATAACGTTATAACGTATTACGTTATATGGTATTACATTATAACGTATTACGTTATATAGTATAACGTTATAACGTATTACCTTATATGGTATAACGTCATATGGTATAACGTTATAACGTATTACGTTATATGGTATAACGTTATAACGTTTTACGTTATATGGTATTACGTCAAAAAGTGTTACGTTATATGGTTTAACGTTTTTAACGTATTACGTTATATGGTATTACGTCATAACGTATTACGTTATATGGTATAACGTCATATGGTATAACGTTATGACGTATTACGTTATATGGTATTACGTCATAACGTAATACGTTATATGGTATAACGTTTTTAACGTATTACGTTATATGGTATTACGTCATGACGTAATACGTTATATGGTATTACGTTATAACATATTACGTTATATGGTATAACGTTATAACGTATTTCGTTTTATGGTATTAAGTCATAACGTATTACGATATATGGTATAACGTTATAACGTATTAGGTTATGTGGTATTACGTTATAACGTTATAACGTATTACGTTATATGCTATAACGTCATATGGTATAACGTTATAAGGTATTACGTTGTATGGTATTACGTTATAACGTATTACGTTATATGCTATAACGTCATATAGTATAACGTTATAACGAATTACGTTATATGGTATTACGTTATAACGTATTACGTTATATGGTATAACGATATAACGTATTACGTTATCTGGTATTACGTCATAACGTATTACGTTATATGGTATAACGTCATATGGTATAACGTTATGACGTATTACGTTATATGGTATTACGTCATAACGTAATACGTTATATGGTATAACGTTATAACGTATTACGTTATATGGTATAAAGTTATAACGTATTACCTTATATGGTTTAACGTCATATGGTACAACGTTATAACGTATTACGTTATATGGTATTACGTTATAACGTTATATGGTATTACGTTATAACGTATTACGTTATATGGTATAACGTTATAACGTATTAGGTTATGTGGTATTACGTTATAACGTTATAACGTATTACGTTATATGCTATAACGTCATATGGTATAACGTTATAATGTATTACGTCATATTGTATAACGTTATAACGTAATACGTTATATGGTATAACGTTATAACGTATTACGATATATGGTATAACGTTATAACGTATTACGTTATATGGTAATACGTTATAACGTATTACGTTATATGGTAATACGTTATAACGTATTACGTTATATGGTATAACGTTATAACGTATTACGATATATGGTATTACGTTATAACGTATTACGTTATATGGTATAACGATATAACGTATTACGTTATCTGGTATTACGTCATAACGTATTTCGTTATATGGTATAACGTCATATGGTATAACGTTATAATGTATTACGTCATATTGTATAACGTTATAACGTAATACGTTATATGGTATAACGTTATAACGTATTACGTTATATGGTATTACGTCATAACGTAATACGTTATATGGTATAACGTTATAACGTATTACGTTATATGGTATTACGTTATAACGTATTACGTTATATGGTATAACGTTATAACGTATTACCTTATATGTTATAACGTCATATGGTATAACGTTATAACGTATTACGTTATATGGTATAACGTTATAACGTATTACGTTATATGCTATAACGTCATATGGTGTAACGTTATAACGTATTACGTTGTATGGTATTATGTTATAACGTATTACGTTATATGGTATAACGTTATAACGTAATACGATATATGGTATAACATTATAACGTATTACGTTATATGCTATAACGTCATATGGTATAACGTTATAACGTATTACGTTATATGGTATTACGTCAACACGTATTACGTTATATGGTATATCGTTATAACGTATTACGTTGTATGCTATAACGTCATATAGTATAACGTTATAACGTATTACGTTATATGGTATTACGTTATAACGTATTCCGTTATATGGTATAACGTTATAACGTATTACGTTATATGATATAACGTTATATGGTATAACGTTATAACGTATTACCTTATATGGTATAACGTCATATGGTATAACGTTATAACGTATTACGTTATATGGTATCACGTTATAACGTATTACGTTATATGGCATAACGTTATAACGTATTACGTTATATGGTATTACGTTATAACGTATTACGTTATATGGTTTATCGTTATAACGTATTACGTTGTATGCTATAACGTCATATAGTATAACGTTATAACGTATTACGTTATATGGTATTACGTTATAACGTATTACGTTATATGGTATAACGTTATAACGTATTACGTTATATGATATAACGTTATATGGTATAACGTTATAACGTATTACCTTATATGGTATAACGTCATATGGTATAACGTTATAACGTATTACGTTATATGGTATCACGTTATAACGTATTACGTTATATGGCATAACGTTATAACGTATTACGTTATATGGTATTACGTTATAACGTATTACGTTATATGGTATAACGTTATAACGTATTACCTTATATGGTATAACGTCATATGGTATAACGTTATAACGTATTACGTTATATGGCATAACGTTATAACGTATTACGTTATATGCTATAACGTCATATGGTATAACGTTATAACGTATTACGTTATATGGTATTACGTCATAACGTATTACGTTATATGGTATATCGTTATAACGTATTACGTTGTATGCTATAACGTCATATAGTATAACGTTATAACGTATTACGTTATATGGTATTACGTTATAACTTATTACGTTATATGGTATAACGTTATAACTTATTACGTTATATGATATAACGTTATATGGTATAACGTTATAACGTATTACCTTATATGGTATAACGTCATATGGTATAACGTTATAACGTATTACGTTATATGGTATCACGTTATAACGTATTACGTTATATGGCATAACGTTATAACGTATTACGTTATATGGTATTACGTTATAACGTATTGCGTTATATGGTATAACGTTATAACGTATTACCTTATATGGTATAACGTCATATGGTATAACGTTATAACGTATTACGTTATATGGTATAACGTTATAACGTATTACGTTATATGGTATTACGTCAAAAAGTATTACGTTATATGGTTTAACGTTTTTAACGTATTACATTATATGGTATTACGTCATAACGTAATACGTTATATGGTATAACGTTATAACGTATTACGTTATATGCTATAACGTTTTTAACGTATTACGTTATATGGTATTACGTCATGACGTAATACGTTATATGGTATTACGTTATAACGTATTACGTTATATGCTATAACGTCATATAGTATAACGTTATAACGAATTACGTTATATGGTATTACGTTATAACGTATTACGTTATATGGTATAACGATATAACATATTACGTTATCTGGTATTACGTCATAACGTATTACGTTATATGGTATAACGTCATTTGGTATAACGTTATGACGTATTACGTTATATGGTATTACGTCATAACGTAATACGTTATATGGTATAACGTTATAACGTATTACGTTATATGCTATAACGTTTTTAACGTATTACGTTATATGGTATTACGTCATGACGTAATACGTTATATGGTATTACGTTATAACATATTACGTTATATGGTATAACGTTATAACGTATTTCGTTTTATGGTATTACGTCATAACGTATTACGATATATGGTATAACGTTATGACGTATTACATTATATGGTATTACGTCATAACGTATTACGTTATATGGTATAACGTTATAACGTATTGCGTTATATGCTATAACGTCATAAGGTATAACGTCATAACGAATTACGTTATATGGTATTACGTTATAACGTATTACGTTATATGCTATAACGTCATATGGTATAACGTTATAATGTATTACGTCATATTGTATAACGTTATAACGTATTACGTTATATGGTATAACGTTATAACGTATTACCTAATATGGTATAACGTCATATGGTATAACGTTATAACGTATTACGTTAGATGGTATAACATTATAACGTATTACGTTATATGGTATTACGTCAAAACGTATTACGTTATATGGTATAAAGTTATAACGTATTACGTTATATGATATAACGTTATATGGTATAACGTTATGACGTATTACCTTATATGGTATAACGTCATATGGTATAACGTTATAACGTATTACGTTATATGGTATCACGTTATAACGTATTACGTTATATGGCATAACGTTATAACGTATTACGTTATATGGTATTACGTTATAACGTATTACGTTATATGGTATATCGTTATAACGTAGTACGTTGTTTTGCTATAACGTCATATAGTATAACGTTATAACGTATTACGTTATATGGTATTACGTTATAACGTATTACGTTATATGGCATAACGTTATAACGTATTACGTTATATGGTATTACGTTATAACGTATTACGTTATATGGTATTACGTTATAACGTATTACGTTATATGGTATAACGTTATAACGTATTACGTTATATGATATAACGTTATATGGTATAACGTTATAACGTATTACGTTATATGGTATCACGTTATAACGTATTACGTTATATGGTATTACGTCACAACGTATTACGATATATGGTATAACGTCATATGGTATAACGTTATAACGTATTACGTTGTATGCTATAACGTCATATAGTATAACGTTATAACGTATTACGTTATATGGTATTACGTTATAACGTATTACGTTATATGGCATAACGTTATAACGTATTACGTTATATGGTATTACGTTATAACGTATTACGTTATATGGTATTACGTTATAACGTATTACGTTATATGGTATAACGTTATAACGTATTACGTTATATGATATAACGTTATATGGTATAACGTTATAACGTATTACGTTATATGCTATAACGTTTTTAACGTATTACGTTATATGGTATTGCGTCATGACGTAATACGTTATATGGTATTACGTTATAACATATTACGTTATATGGTATAACGTTATAACGTATTTCGTTTTATGGTATTACGTCATAACGTATTACGATATATGGTATAACGTCATATGGTATAACGTTATAACATATTACGTAATATGGTATAACGTTGTAACGTATTTCGTTTTATGGTATTTCGTCATAACGTATTACGATATATGGTATAACGTCATATGGTATAACGTTATAACGTATTACGTTGTATGCTATAACGTCATATAGTATAACGTTATAACGTATTACGTTATATGGTATTACGTTATAACGTATTACGTTATATGGCATAACGTTATAACGTATTACGTTATATGGTATTACGTTATAACGTATTACGTTATATGGTATTACGTTATAACGTATTACGTTATATGGTATAACGTTATAACGTATTACGTTATATGATATAACGTTATATGGTATAACGTTATAACGTATTACGTTATATGGTATCACGTTATAACGTATTACGTTATATGGTATTACGTCACAACGTATTACGTTATATGGTATAAAGTTATAACGTATTACGTTATATGATATAACGTTATATGGTATAACGTTATGACGTATTACCTTATATGGTATAACGTCATATGGTATAACGTTATAACGTATTACGTTATATGGTATCACGTTATAACGTATTACGTTATATGGCATAACGTTATAACGTATTACGTTATATGGTATTACGTTATAACGTATTACGTTATATGGTATATCGTTATAACGTAGTACGTTGTTTTGCTATAACGTCATATAGTATAACGTTATAACGTATTACGTTATATGGTATTACGTTATAACGTATTACGTTATATGGTATAACGTTATAACGTATTACATTATATGATATAACGTTATATGGTATAACGTTATAACGTATTACCTTATATGGTATAACGTCATATGGTATAACGTTATAACGTATTACGTTATATGGTATCACGTTATAACGTATTACGTTATATGGCATAACGTTATAACGTATTACGTTATATGGTATTACGTTATAACGTATTACGTTATATGGTATAACGTTATAACGTATTACCTTATATGGTATAACGTCATATGGTATAACGTTATATCGTATTACGTTATATGGTATCACGTTATAACGTATTACGTTATATGGCATAACGTTATAACGTATTACGTTATATGGTATTACGTTATAACGTATTACGTTATATGGTATATCGTTATAACGTATTACGTTGTATGCTATAACGTCATATAGTATAACGTTATAACGTATTACGTTATATGGTATTACGTTATAACGTATTACGTTATATGGTATTACGTCATAACGTAATACGTTATATGGTATAACGTTATAACGTATTACGTTATATGGTATTACGTTATAACGTATTACGTTATATGGTATAACGTTATAACGTATTACCTTATATGGTATAACGTCATATGGTATAACGTTATAACGTATTACGTTATATGGTATAACGTTATAACGTATTACGTTATATGGTATAACGTTATAACGTATTACGTTATATGGTATAACGTTATTACTTATTACCTTATATGGTATAACGTCATATGGTATAACGTTATAACGTATTACGTTATATGGCATAACGTTATAACGTATTACGTTATATGCTATAACGTCATATGGTATAACGTTATAACGTATTACGTTATATGGTATTACGTCATAACGTATTACGTTATAAGGTATATCGTTATAACGTATTACGTTGTATGCTATAACGTCATATAGTATAACGTTATAACGTATTACGTTATATGGTATTACGTTATAACGTATTACGTTATATGGTATAACGTTATAACGTATTACGTTATATGATATAACGTTATATGGCATAACGTTATAACGTATTACCTTATATGGTATAACGTCATATGGTATAACGTTATAACGTATTACGTTATATGGTATCACGTTATAACGTATTACGTTATATGGCATAACGTTATAACGTATTACGTTATATGGTATTACGTTATAACGTATTACGTTATATGGTATAACGTTATAACGTATTACCTTATATGGTATAACGTCATATGGTATAACGTTATAACGTATTACGTTATATGGTATAACGTTATAGCGTATTACGTTATATGGTATTACGTCAAAAAGTATTACGTTATATGGTTTAACGTTTTTAACGTATTACATTATATGGTATTACGTCATAACGTAATTCGTTATATGGTATAACGTTATAACGTATTACGTTATATGCTATAACGTCATATGGTGTAACGTTATAACCTATTACGTTGTATGGTATTACGTTATAACGTATTACGTTATATGCTATAACGTCATATAGTATAACGTTATAACGAATTACGTTATATGGTATTACGTTATAACGTATTACGTTATATGGTATAACGATATAACATATTACGTTATCTGGTATTACGTCATAACGTATTACGTTATATGGTATAACGTCATTTGGTATAACGTTATGACGTATTATGTTATATGGTATTACGTCATGACGTAATACGTTATATGGTATTACGTTATAACATATTACGTTATATGGTATAACGTTATAACGTATTTCGTTTTATGGTATTACGTCATAACGTATTACGATATATGGTATAACGTTATGACGTATTACATTATATGGTATTACGTCATAACGTATTACGTTATATGGTATAACGTTATAACGTATTGCGTTATATGCTATAACGTCATAAGGTATAACGTCATAACGTATTACGTTATATGGTATTACGTTATAACGTATTACGTTATATGCTATAACGTCATATGGTATAACGTTATAATGTATTACGTCATATTGTATAACGTTAAAACGTATTACGTTATATGGTATAACGTTATAACGTATTACCTAATATGGTATAACGTCATATGGTATATCGTTATAACGTATTACGTTAGATGGTATAACATTATAACGTATTACGTTATATGCTATAACGTCATATGGTATAACGTTATAATGTATTACGTCATATTGTATAACGTTATAACGTATTACGTTATATGGTATAACGTTATAACGTATTACCTAATATGGTATAACGTCATATGGTATAACGTTATAACGTATTACGTTATATGGTATCACGTTATAACGTATTACGTTATATGGCATAACGTTATAACGTATTACGTTATATGGTATTACGTTATAACGTATTACGTTGTATGGTATATCGTTATAACGTATTACGTTGTATGCTATAACGTCATATAGTATAACGTTATAACGTATTACGTTATATGGTATTACGTTATAACGTATTACGTTATATGGTATAACGTTATAACGTATTACGTTATATGATATAACGTTATATGGTATAACGTTATAACGTATTACCTTATATGGTATAACGTCATATGGTATAACGTTATAACGTATTACGTTATATGGTATCACGTTATAACGTATTACGTTATATGGCATAACGTTATAACGTATTACGTTATATGGTATTACGTTATAACGTATTACGTTATATGGTATAACGTTATAACGTATTACCTTATATGGTACAATGTCATATGGTATAAAGTTATAACGTATTACGTTATATGGTATTACGTCATAACGTAACACGTTATATGGTATAACGTTATAACGTATTACGTTATATGGTATAACGTTATGTGGTATAACGTTATGTGGTATAACGTTATAACGTATTACCTTATATGGTATTACGTCATATGGTATAACGTTATAACATATTACGTTATATGGTATCACGTTATAACGTATTACTTTATATGGTATAACGTCATATGGTATAACGTTATATGGTATAACGTTATAACGTATTACGTTATATGGTATAACGTTATGTGGTATAACGTTATGTGGTATAACGTTATAACGTATTACCTTATATGGTATTACGTCATATGGTATAAAGTTATAACGTATTACGTTATATGGTATTACGTCATAACGTAACACGTTATATGGTATAACGTTATAACGTATTACGTTATATGGTATTACGTTATAACGTATTACGTTATATGGTATAACGTTATAACGTATTACCTTATATGGTACAATGTCATATGGTATAAAGTTATAACGTATTACGTTATATGGTATTACGTCATAACGTAACACGTTATATGGTATAACGTTATAACGTATTACGTTATATGCTATAACGTCATATGGTGTAACGTTATAACGTATTACGTTGTATGGTATTATGTTATAACGTATTACGTTATATGGTATAACGTTATAACGTAATACGATATATGGTATAACATTATAACGTATTACGTTATATGCTATAACGTCATATGGTATAACGTTATAACGTATTACGTTATATGGTATTACGTCAACACGTATTACGTTATATGGTATATCGTTATAACGTATTACGTTGTATGCTATAACGTCATATAGTATAACGTTATAACGTATTACGTTATATGGTATTACGTTATAACGTATTCCGTTATATGGTATAACGTTATAACGTATTACGTTATATGATATAACGTTATATGGTATAACGTTATAACGTATTACCTTATATGGTATAACGTCATATGGTATAACGTTATAACGTATTACGTTATATGGTATCACGTTATAACGTATTACGTTATATGGCATAACGTTATAACGTATTACGTTATATGATATAACGTTATATGGTATAACGTTATAACGTATTACCTTATATGGTATAACGTCATATGGTATAACGTTATAACGTATTACGTTATATGGTATCACGTTATAACGTATTACGTTATATGGCATAACGTTATAACGTATTACGTTATATGGTATTACGTTATAACGTATTACGTTATATGGTATAACGTTATAACGTATTACCTTATATGGTATAACGTCATATGGTATAACGTTATAACGTATTACGTTATATGGCATAACGTTATAACGTATTACGTTATATGCTATAACGTCATATGGTATAACGTTATAACGTATTACGTTATATGGTATTACGTCATAACGTATTACGTTATATGGTATATCGTTATAACGTATTACGTTGTATGCTATAACGTCATATAGTATAACGTTATAACGTATTACGTTATATGGTATTACGTTATAACTTATTACGTTATATGGTATAACGTTATAACTTATTACGTTATATGATATAACGTTATATGGTATAACGTTATAACGTATTACCTTATATGGTATAACGTCATATGGTATAACGTTATAACGTATTACGTTGTATGGTATATCGTTATAACGTATTACCTAATATGGTATAACGTCATATGGTATAACGTTATAACGTATTACGTTATATGGTATCACGTTATAACGTATTACGTTATATGGCATAACGTTATAACGTATTACGTTATATGGTATTACGTTATAACGTATTACGTTGTATGGTATATCGTTATAACGTATTACGTTGTATGCTATAACGTCATATAGTATAACGTTATAACGTATTACGTTATATGGTATTACGTTATAACGTATTACGTTATATGGTATAACGTTATAACGTATTACGTTATATGATATAACGTTATATGGTATAACGTTATAACGTATTACCTTATATGGTATAACGTCATATGGTATAACGTTATAACGTATTACGTTATATGGTATCACGTTATAACGTATTACGTTATATGGCATAACGTTATAACGTATTACGTTATATGGTATTACGTTATAACGTATTACGTTATATGGTATAACGTTATAACGTATTACCTTATATGGTACAATGTCATATGGTATAAAGTTATAACGTATTACGTTATATGGTATTACGTCATAACGTAACACGTTATATGGTATAACGTTATAACGTATTACGTTATATGGTATAACGTTATGTGGTATAACGTTATGTGGTATAACGTTATAACGTATTACCTTATATGGTATTACGTCATATGGTATAACGTTATAACGTATTACGTTATATGGTATCACGTTATAACGTATTACTTTATATGGTATTACGTCACAACGTATTACGTTATATGGTATAACGTTATAACGTATTACGTTATATGGTATAACGTTATAACGTATTACCTTATATGGTATAACGTCATATGGTATAACGTTATAACGTATTACGTTATATGGTATTACGTTATAACGTATTACGTTATATGGTATAACGTTATAACGTATTACGTTATATGGTAATACGTTATAACGTATTACGTTATATGGTAATACGTTATAACGTATTACGTTATGTGGTATAACGTTATAACGTATTACGATATATGGTATTACGTTATAACGTATTACGTTATATGGTATGACGATATAACGTATTACGTTATCTGGTATTACGTCATAACGTATTTCGTTATATGGTATAACGTCATATGGTATAACGTTATAATGTATTACGTCATATTGTATAACGTTATAACGTAATACGTTATATGGTATAACGTTATAACGTATTACGTTATATGGTATTACGTCATAACGTAATACGTTATATGGTATAACGTTATAACGTATTACGTTATATGGTATTACGTTATAACGTATTACGTTATATGGTATAACGTTATAACGTATTACCTTATATGTTATAACGTCATATGGTATAACGTTATAACGTATTACGTTATATGGTATAACGTTATAACGTATTACGTTATATGCTATAACGTCATATGGTGTAACGTTATAACGTATTACGTTGTATGGTATTATGTTATAACGTATTACGTTATATGGTATAACGTTATAACGTAATACGATATATGGTATAACATTATAACGTATTACGTTATATGCTATAACGTCATATGGTATATCGTTATAACGTATTACGTTGTATGCTATAACGTCATATAGTATAACGTTATAACGTATTACGTTATATGGTATTACGTTATAACGTATTCCGTTATATGGTATAACGTTATAACGTATTACGTTATATGATATAACGTTATATGGTATAACGTTATAACGTATTACCTTATATGGTATAACGTCATATGGTATAACGTTATAACGTATTACGTTATATGGTATCACGTTATAACGTATTACGTTATATGGCATAACGTTATAACGTATTACGTTATATGATATAACGTTATATGGTATAACGTTATAACGTATTACCTTATATGGTATAACGTCATATGGTATAACGTTATAACGTATTACGTTATATGGTATCACGTTATAACGTATTACGTTATATGGCATAACGTTATAACGTATTACGTTATATGGTATTACGTTATAACGTATTACGTTATATGGTATAACGTTATAACGTATTACCTTATATGGTATAACGTCATATGGTATAACGTTATAACGTATTACGTTATATGGCATAACGTTATAACGTATTACGTTATATGCTATAACGTCATATGGTATAACGTTATAACGTATTACGTTATATGGTATTACGTCATAACGTATTACGTTATATGGTATATCGTTATAACGTATTACGTTGTATGCTATAACGTCATATAGTATAACGTTATAACGTATTACGTTATATGGTATTACGTTATAACTTATTACGTTATATGGTATAACGTTATAACTTATTACGTTATATGATATAACGTTATATGGTATAACGTTATAACGTATTACCTTATATGGTATAACGTCATATGGTATAACGTTATAACGTATTACGTTATATGGTATCACGTTATAACGTATTACGTTATATGGCATAACGTTATAACGTATTACGTTATATGGTATTACGTTATAACGTATTGCGTTATATGGTATAACGTTATAACGTATTACCTTATATGGTATAACGTCATATGGTATAACGTTATAACGTATTACGTTATATGGTATAACGTTATAACGTATTACGTTATATGGTATTACGTCAAAAAGTATTACGTTATATGGTTTAACGTTTTTAACGTATTACATTATATGGTATTACGTCATAACGTAATACGTTATATGGTATAACGTTATAACGTATTACGTTATATGCTATAACGTTTTTAACGTATTACGTTATATGGTATTACGTCATGACGTAATACGTTATATGGTATTACGTTATAACGTATTACGTTATATGCTATAACGTCATATAGTATAACGTTATAACGAATTACGTTATATGGTATTACGTTATAACGTATTACGTTATATGGTATAACGATATAACATATTACGTTATCTGGTATTACGTCATAACGTATTACGTTATATGGTATAACGTCATTTGGTATAACGTTATGACGTATTACGTTATATGGTATTACGTCATAACGTAATACGTTATATGGTATAACGTTATAACGTATTACGCTATATGCTATAACGTTTTTAACGTATTACGTTATATGGTATTACGTCATGACGTAATACGTTATATGGTATTACGTTATAACATATTACGTTATATGGTATAACGTTATAACGTATTTCGTTTTATGGTATTACGTCATAACGTATTACGATATATGGTATAACGTTATGACGTATTACATTATATGGTATTACGTCATAACGTATTACGTTATATGGTATAACGTTATAACGTATTGCGTTATATGCTATAACGTCATAAGGTATAACGTCATAACGAATTACGTTATATGGTATTACGTTATAACGTATTACGTTATATGCTATAACGTCATATGGTATAACGATATAATGTATTACGTCATATTGTATAACGTTATAACGTATTACATTATATGGTATAACGTTATAACGTATTACCTAATATGGTATAACGTCATATGGTATAACGTTATAACGTATTACGTTAGATGGTATAACATTATAACGTATTACGTTATATGGTATTACGTCAAAACGTATTACGTTATATGGTATAAAGTTATAACGTATTACGTTATATGATATAACGTTATATGGTATAACGTTATAACGTATTACCTTAT
Source organism: Bombus huntii (assembly GCF_024542735.1). Lineage (NCBI taxonomy): Eukaryota > Metazoa > Arthropoda > Insecta > Hymenoptera > Apidae > Bombus > Bombus huntii. The sequence continues at coordinate 19,440,548 of NC_066238.1, forward strand.
ATGGTATAACGTCATATGGTATAACGTTATAACGTATTACGTTATATGGTATCACGTTATAACGTATTACGTTATATGGCATAACGTTATAACGTATTACGTTATATGGTATTACGTTATAACGTATTACGTTATATGGTATATCGTTATAACGTAGTACGTTGTTTTGCTATAACGTCATATAGTATAACGTTATAACGTATTACGTTATATGTTATTACGTTATAACGTATTACGTTATATGGTATAACGTTATAACGTATTACGTTATATGATATAACGTTATATGGTATAACGTTATAACGTATTACCTTATATGGTATAACGTCATATGGTATAACGTTATAACGTATTACGTTATATGGTATCACGTTATAACGTATTACGTTATATGGCATAACGTTATAACGTATTACGTTATATGGTATTACGTTATAACGTATTACGTTATATGGTATAACGTTATAACGTATTACCTTATATGGTATAACGTCATATGGTATAACGTTATATCGTATTACGTTATATGGTATCACGTTATAACGTATTACGTTATATGGCATAACGTTATAACGTATTACGTTATATGGTATTACGTTATAACGTATTACGTTATATGGTATATCGTTATAACGTATTACGTTGTATGCTATAACGTCATATAGTATAACGTTATAACGTATTACGTTATATGGTATTACGTTATAACGTATTACGTTATATGGTATTACGTCATAACGTAATACGTTATATGGTATAACGTTATAACGTATTACGTTATATGGTATTACGTTATAACGTATTACGTTATATGGTATAACGTTATAACGTATTACCTTATATGGTATAACGTCATATGGTATAACGTTATAACGTATTACGTTATATGGTATCACGTTATAACGTATTACGTTATATGGCATAACGTTATAACGTATTACGTTATATGGTATTACGTTATAACGTATTACGTTATATGGTATATCGTTATAACGTATTACGTTGTATGCTATAACGTCATATAGTATAACGTTATAACGTATTACGTTATATGGTATTACGTTATAACGTATTACGTTATATGGTATTACGTCATAACGTAATACGTTATATGGTATAACGTTATAACGTATTACGTTATATGGTATTACGTTATAACGTATTACGTTATATGGTATAACGTTATAACGTATTACCTTATATGGTATAACGTCATATGGTATAACGTTATAACGTATTACGTTATATGGTATAACGTTATAACGTATTACGTTATATGGTATTACGTTATAACGTATTACGTTATATGGTATAACGTTATTACTTATTACCTTATATGGTATAACGTCATATGGTATAACGTTATAACGTATTACGTTATATGGCATAACGTTATAACGTATTACGTTATATGCTATAACGTCATATGGTATAACGTTATAACGTATTACGTTATATGGTATTACGTCATAACGTATTACGTTATAAGGTATATCGTTATAACGTATTACGTTGTATGCTATAACGTCATATAGTATAACGTTATAACGTATTACGTTATATGGTATTACGTTATAACGTATTACGTTATATGGTATAACGTTATAACGTATTACGTTATATGATATAACGTTATATGGCATAACGTTATAACGTATTACCTTATATGGTATAAAGTCATATGGTATAACGTTATAACGTATTACGTTATATGGTATCACGTTATAACGTATTACGTTATATGGCATAACGTTATAACGTATTACGTTATATGGTATTACGTTATAACGTATTACGTTATATGGTATAACGTTATAACGTATTACCTTATATGGTATAACGTCATATGGTATAACGTTATAACGTATTACGTTATATGGTATAACGTTATAGCGTATTACGTTATATGGTATTACGTCAAAAAGTATTACGTTATATGGTTTAACGTTTTTAACGTATTACATTATATGGTATTACGTCATAACGTAATTCGTTATATGGTATAACGTTATAACGTATTACGTTATATGCTATAACGTCATATGGTGTAACGTTATAACGTATTACGTTGTATGGTATTACGTTATAACGTATTACGTTATATGCTATAACGTCATATAGTATAACGTTATAACGAATTACGTTATATGGTATTACGTTATAACGTATTACGTTATATGGTATAACGATATAACATATTACGTTATCTGGTATTACGTCATAACGTATTACGTTATATGGTATAACGTCATTTGGTATAACGTTATGACGTATTATGTTATATGGTATTACGTCATGACGTAATACGTTATATGGTATTACGTTATAACATATTACGTTATATGGTATAACGTTATAACGTATTTCGTTTTATGGTATTACGTCATAACGTATTACGATATATGGTATAACGTTATGACGTATTACATTATATGGTATTACGTCATAACGTATTACGTTATATGGTATAACGTTATAACGTATTGCGTTATATGCTATAACGTCATAAGGTATAACGTCATAACGTATTACGTTATATGGTATTACGTTATAACGTATTACGTTATATGCTATAACGTCATATGGTATAACGTTATAATGTATTACGTCATATTGTATAACGTTATAACGTATTACGTTATATGGTATAACGTTATAACGTATTACCTAATATGGTATAACGTCATATGGTATATCGTTATAACGTATTACGTTAGATGGTATAACATTATAACGTATTACGTTATATGCTATAACGTCATATGGTATAACGTTATAATGTATTACGTCATATTGTATAACGTTATAACGTATTACGTTATATGGTATAACGTTATAACGTATTACCTAATATGGTATAACGTCATATGGTATAACGTTATAACGTATTACGTTATATGGTATCACGTTATAACGTATTACGTTATATGGCATAACGTTATAACGTATTACGTTATATGGTATTACGTTATAACGTATTACGTTGTATGGTATATCGTTATAACGTATTACGTTGTATGCTATAACGTCATATAGTATAACGTTATAACGTATTACGTTATATGGTATTACGTTATAACGTATTACGTTATATGGTATAACGTTATAACGTATTACGTTATATGATATAACGTTATAACGTATTACCTTATATGGTATAACGTCATATGGTATAACGTTATAACGTATTACGTTATATGGTATAACGTTATAACGTATTACGTTATATGGTATTACGTTATAACGTATTACGTTATATGGTATATCGTTATAACGTATTACGTTGTATGCTATAACGTCATATAGTATAACGTTATAACGTATTACGTTATATGGTATTACGTTATAACGTATTACGTTATATGGTATTACGTCATAACGTAATACGTTTTATGGTATAACGTTATAACGTATTACGTTATATGGTATTACGTTATAACGTATTACGTTATATGGTATAACGTTATAACGTATTACCTTATATGGTATAACGTCATATGGTATAACGTTATAACGTATTACGTTATATGGTATAACGTTATAACGTATTACGTTATATGGTATTACGTTATAACGTATTACGTTATATGGTATAACGTTATAACGTATTACGTTATATGATATAACGTTATATGGTATAACGTTATAACGTATTACCTTATATGGTATAACGTCATATGGTATAACGTTATAACGTATTACGTTATATGGCATAACGTTATAACGTATTACCTTATATGGTATAACGTCATATGGTATAACGTTATAACGTATTACGTTATATGGTATAACGTTATAACGTATTACGTTATATGGTATAACGTTATAACGTATTACGTTATATGGTATAACGTTATAACGTATTACCTTATATGGTATAACGTCATATGGTATAACGTTATAACGTATTACGTTATATGGTATTACGTTATAACGTATTACGTTATATGGTATAACGTTATAACGTATTACGTTATATGGTAATACGTTATAACGTATTACGTTATATGGTAATACGTTATAACGTATTACGTTATATGGTATAACGTTATAACGTATTACGATATATGGTATTACGTTATAACGTATTACGTTATATGGTATAACGATATAACGTATTACGTTATCTGGTATTACGTCATAACGTATTTCGTTATATGGTATAACGTCATATGGTATAACGTTATGACGTATTACGTTATATGGTATTACGTCATAACGTATTACGTTATATGGTATAACGTTATAACGTATTACGTTATATGCTATAACGTCATATGGTATAACGTTATGACGTATTACATTATATGGTATAACGTTATAACGTATTACGTTAGATGGTATAACATTATAACGTATTACGTTATATGGTATTACGTCAAAACGTATTACGTTATATGGTATAAAGTTATAACGTATTACCTTATATGGTTTAACGTCATATGGTACAACGTTATAACGTATTAAGTTATATGGTATTACGTTATAACGTTATTACGTATTACGTTATATGGTATTACGTTATAACGTATTACGTTATATGCTATAACGTTATAACGTATTAGGTTATGTTGTATTACGTTATAACGTTATAACGTATTACGTTATATGCTATAACGTCATATGGTATAACGTTATAATGTATTGCGTCATATTGTATAACGTTATAACGTAATACGTTATATGGTATAACGTCATATGGTATAACGTTATAACGTATTACGTTATATGGTATTACGTCATAACGTAATACGTTATATGGTATAACGTTATAACGTATTACGTTATATGGTATTACGTTATAACGTATTACGTTATATGGTATAACGTTATAACGTATTACCTTATATGGTATAACGTCATATGGTATAACGTTATAACGTATTACGTTATATGGTATAACGTTATAACGTATTACGTTATATGCTATAACGTCATATGGTGTAACGTTATAACGTATTACGTTGTATGGTATTATGTTATAACGTATTACGTTATATGGTATAACGTTATAACGTAATACGATATATGGTATAACATTATAACGTATTACGTTATATGCTATAACGTCATATGGTATAACGTTATAACGTATTACGTTATATGGTATTACGTCAACACGTATTACGTTATATGGTATATCGTTATAACGTATTACGTTGTATGCTATAACGTCATATAGTATAACGTTATAACGTATCACGTTATATGGTATTACGTTATAACGTATTCCGTTATATGGTATAACGTTATAACGTATTACGTTATATGATATAACGTTATATGGTATAACGTTATAACGTATTACCTTATATGGTATAACGTCATATGGTATAACGTTATAACGTATTACGTTATATGGTATCACGTTATAACGTATTACGTTATATGGCATAACGTTATAACGTATTACGTTATATGGTATTACGTTATAACGTATTACGTTATATGGTTTATCGTTATAACGTATTACGTTGTATGCTATAACGTCATATAGTATAACGTTATAACGTATTACGTTATATGGTATTACGTTATAACTTATTACGTTATATGGTATAACGTTATAACGTATTACCTTATATGGTATAACGTCATATGGTATAACGTTATAACGTATTACGTTATATGGTATTACGTCATAACGTATTACGTTATATGGTATATCGTTATAACGTATTACGTTGTATGCTATAACGTCATATAGTATAACGTTATAACGTATTACGTTATATGGTATTACGTTATAACTTATTACGTTATATGGTATAACGTTATAACGTATTACGTTATATGATATAACGTTATATGGTATAACGTTATAACGTATTACCTTATATGGTATAACGTCATATGGTATAACGTTATAACGTATTACGTTATATGGTATCACGTTATAACGTATTACGTTATATGGCATAACGTTATAACGTATTACGTTATATGGTATTACGTTATAACGTATTGCGTTATATGGTATAACGTTATAACGTATTACCTTATATGGTATAACGTCATATGGTATAACGTTATAACGTATTACGTTATATGGTATAACGTTATAACGTATTACGTTATATGGTATTACGTCAAAAAGTATTACGTTATATGGTTTAACGTTTTTAACGTATTACATTATATGGTATTACGTCATAACGTAATACGTTATATGGTATAACGTTATAACGTATTACGTTATATGCTATAACGTCATATGGTGTAACGTTATAACGTATTACGTTGTATGGTATTACGTTATAACGTATTACGTTATATGCTATAACGTCATATAGTATAACGTTATAACGAATTACGTTATATGGTATTACGTTATAACGTATTACGTTATATGGTATAACGATATAACATATTACGTTATCTGGTATTACGTCATAACGTATTACGTTATATGGTATAACGTCATTTGGTATAACGTTATGACGTATTACGTTATATGGTATTACGTCATAACGTAATACGTTATATGGTATAACGTTATAACGTATTACGTTATATGCTATAACGTTTTTAACGTATTACGTTATATGGTATTACGTCATGACGTAATACGTTATATGGTATTACGTTATAACATATTACGTTATAAGGTATAACGTTATAACGTATTTCGTTTTATGGTATTACGTCATAACGTATTACGATATATGGTATAACGTTATGACGTATTACATTATATGGTATTACGTCATAACGTATTACGTTATATGGTATAACGTTATAACGTATTGCGTTATATGCTATAACGTCATAAGGTATAACGTCATAACGTATTACGTTATATGGTATTACGTTATAACGTATTACGTTATATGCTATAACGTCATATGGTATAAGGTTATAATGTATTACGTCATATTGTATAACGTTATAACGTATTACGTTATATGGTATAACGTTATAACGTATTACCTAATATGGTATAACGTCATATGGTATAACGTTATAACGTATTACGTTAGATGGTATAACATTATAACGTATTACGTTATATGGTATTACGTCAAAACGTATTACGTTATATGGTATAAAGTTATAACGTATTACGTTATATGATATAACGTTATATGGTATAACGTTATAACGTATTACCTTATATGGTATAACGTCATATGGTATAACGTTATAACGTATTACGTTATATGGTATCACGTTATAACGTATTACGTTATATGGCATAACGTTATAACGTATTACGTTATATGGTATTACGTTATAACGTATTACGTTATATGGTATATCGTTATAACGTAGTACGTTGTATGCTATAACGTCATATAGTATAACGTTATAACGTATTACGTTATATGGTATTACGTTATAACGTATTACGTTATATGGTATAACGTTATAACGTATTACGTTATATGATATAACGTTATATGGTATAACGTTATAACGTATTACCTTATATGGTATAACGTCATATGGCATAACGTTATAACGTATTACGTTATATGGTATTACGTTATAACGTATTACGTTATATGGTATATCGTTATAACGTACTACGTTGTATGCTATAACGTCATATAGTATAACGTTATAACGTATTACGTTATATGGTATTACGTTATAACGTATTACGTTATATGGTATTACGTCATAACGTAATACGTTATATGGTATAACGTTATAACGTATTACGTTATATGGTATTACGTTATAACGTATTACGTTATATGGTATAACGTTATAACGTATTACCTTATATGGTATAACGTCATATGGTATAACGTTATAACGTATTACGTTATATGGTATAACGTTATAACGTATTACGTTATATGGTATTACGTTATAACGTATTACGTTATATGGTATAACGTTATTACGTATTACCTTATATGGTATAACGTCATATGGTATAACGTTATAACGTATTACGTTATATGGTATAACGTTATAACGTATTACGTTATATGGTATAACGTTATAGCGTATTACGTTATATGGTATTACGTCAAAAAGTATTACGTTATATGGTTTAACGTTTTTAACGTATTACATTATATGGTATTACGTCATAACGTAATACGTTATATGGTATAACGTTATAACGTATTACGTTATATGCTATAACGTCATATGGTGTAACGTTATAACGTATTACGTTGTATGGTATTACGTTATAACGTATTACGTTATATGCTATAACGTCATATAGTATAACGTTATAACGAATTACGTTGTATGGTATTACGTTATAACGTATTACGTTATATGGTATAACGATATAACATATTACGTTATCTGGTATTACGTCATAACGTATTACGTTATATGGTATAACGTCATTTGGTATAACGTTATGACGTATTACGTTATATGGTATTACGTCATGACGTAATACGTTATATGGTATTACGTTATAACATATTACGTTATATGGTATAACGTTATAACGTATTTCGTTTTATGGTATTACGTCATAACGTATTAAGATATATGGTATAACGTTATGACGTATTACATTATATGGTATTACGTCATAACGTATTACGTTATATGGTATAACGTTATAACGTATTGCGTTATATGCTATAACGTCATAAGGTATAACGTCATAACGTATTACGTTATATGGTATTACGTTATAACGTATTACGTTATATGCTATAACGTCATATGGTATAACGTTATAATGTATTACGTCATATTGTATAACGTTATAACGTATTACGTTATATGGTATAACGTTATAACGTATTACCTAATATGGTATAACGTCATATGGTATATCGTTATAACGTATTACGTTAGATGGTATAACATTATAACGTATTACGTTATATGGTATTACGTCAAAACGTATTACGTTATATGGTATAAAGTTATAACGTATTACGTTATATGATATAACGTTATATGGTATAACGTTATAACGTATTACCTTATATGGTATAACGTCATATGGTATAACGTTATAACGTATTACGTTATATGGTATTACGTTATAACGTATTACGTTATATGGTATATCGTTATAACGTATTACGTTGTATGCTATAACGTCATATAGTATAACGTTATAACGTATTACGTTATATGGTATTACGTTATAACGTATTACGTTATATGGTATAACGTTATAACGTATTACGTTATATGATATAACGTTATATGGTATAACGTTATAACGTATTACCTTATATGGTATAACGTCATATGGTATAACGTTATAACGTATTACGTTATATGGTATCACGTTATAACGTATTACGTTATATGGCATAACGTTATAACGTATTACGTTATATGGTATTACGTTATAACGTATTACGTTATATGGTATAACGTTATAACGTATTACCTTATATGGTATCACGTCATATGGTATAACGTTATAACGTATTACGTTATATGGTATCACGTTATAACGTATTACGTTATATGGCATAACGTTATAACGTATTACGTTATATGGTATTACGTTATAACGTATTACGTTATATGGTATATCGTTATAACGTATTACGTTGTATGCTATAACGTCATATAGTATAACGTTATAACGTATTACGTTATATGGTATTACGTTATAACGTATTACGTTATATGGTATTACGTCATAACGTAATACGTTATATGGTATAACGTTATAACGTATTACGTTATATGGTATTACGTTATAACGTATTACGTTATATGGTATAACGTTATAACGTATTACCTTATATGGTATAACGTCATATGGTATAACGTTATAACGTATTACGTTATATGGTATAACGTTATAACGTATTACGTTATATGGTATTACGTTATAACGTATTACGTTATATGGTATAACGTTATAACGTATTACGTTATATGATATAACGTTATATGGTATAACGTTATAACGTATTACCTTATATGGTATAACGTCATATGGTATAACGTTATAACGTATTACGTTATATGGTATCACGTTATAACGTATTACGTTATATGGCATAACGTTATAACGTATTACGTTATATGGTATTACGTTATAACGTATTACGTTATATGGTATAACGTTATAACGTATTACCTTATATGGTATAACGTCATATGGTATAACGTTATAACGTATTACGTTATATGGTATCACGTTATAACGTATTACGTTATATGGCATAACGTTATTACGTATTACGTTATATGGTATTACGTTATAACGTATTACGTTATATGGTATATCGTTATAACGTATTACGTTGTATGCTATAACGTCATATAGTATAACGTTATAACGTATTACGTTATATGGTATAACGTTATAACGTATTACGTTATATGCTATAACGTCATATGGTGTAACGTTATAACGTATTACGTTGTATGGTATTACGTTATAACGTATTACGTTATATGGTATAACGTTATAACGTAATACGATATATGGTATAACATTATAACGTATTACGTTATATGCTATAACGTCATATGGTATAACGTTATAACGTATTACGTTATATGGTATTACGTCAACACGTATTACGTTATATGGTATATCGTTATAACGTATTACGTTGTATGCTATAACGTCATATAGTATAACGTTATAACGTATTACGTTATATGGTATCACGTTATAACGTATTACGTTATATGGCATAACGTTATAACGTATTACGTTATATGGTATCACGTTATAACGTATTACGTTATATGGCATAACGTTATAACGTATTACGTTATATGGTATTACGTTATAACGTATTACGTTATATGGTTTATCGTTATAACGTATTACGTTGTATGCTATAACGTCATATAGTATAACGTTATAACGTATTACGTTATATGGCATAACGTTATAACGTATTACGTTATATGCTATAACGTCATATGGTATAACGTTATAACGTATTACGTTATATGGTATTACGTCATAACGTATTACGTTATATGGTATATCGTTATAACGTATTAGGTTGTATGCTATAACGTCATATAGTATAACGTTATAACGTATTACGTTATATGGTATTACGTTATAACGTATTACGTTATATGGTATAACGTTATAACGTATTACGTTATATGATATAACGTTATATGGTATAACGTTATAACGTATTACGTTATATGGTATCACGTTATAACGTATTACGTTATATGGCATAACGTTATAACGTATTACGTTATATGGTATTACGTCATGACGTAGTACATTATATGGTATTACGTTATAACATATTACGTTATATGGTATAACGTTATAACGTATTTCGTTTTATGGTATTACGTCATAACGTATTACGATATATGGTATAACGTTATGACGTATTACATTATATGGTATTACGTCATAACGTATTACGTTATATGGTATAACGTTATAACGTATTGCGTTATATGCTATAACGTCATAAGGTATAACGTCATAACGTATTACGTTATATGGTATTACGTTATAACGTATTACGTTATATGCTATAACGTCATATGGTATAACGTTATAATGTATTACGTCATATTGTATAACGTTATAACGTATTACGTTATGTGGTATAACGTTATAACGTATTACCTAATATGGTATAACGTCATATGGTATAACGTTATAACGTATTACGTTAGATGGTATAACATTATAACGTATTACGTTATATGGTATGACGACAAAACGTATTACGTTATATGGTATAAAGTTATAACGTATTACGTTATATGATATAACGTTATATGGTATAACGTTATAACGTATTACCTTATATGGTATAACGTCATATGGTATAACGTTATAACGTATTACGTTATATGGTATCACGTTATAACGTATTACGTTATACAGCATAACGTTATAACGTATTACGTTATATGGTATTACGTTATAACGTATTACGTTATATGGTATATCGTTATAACGTATTACGTTGTATGCTATAACGTCATATAGTATAACGTTATAACGTATTACCTTATATGGTATAACGTCATATGGTATAACTTTATAACGTATTACGTTATATGGTATCACGTTATAACGTATTACGTTATATGGCATAACGTTATAACGTATTACGTTATATGGTATTACGTTATAACGTATTACGTTATATGGTATAACGTTATAACGTATTACCTTATATGGTATAACGTCATATGGTATAACGTTATAACGTATTACGTTATATGGCATAACGTTATAACGTATTACGTTATATGCTATAACGTCATATGGTATAACGTTATAACGTATTACGTTATATGGTATTACGTCATAACGTATTACGTTATATGGTATATCGTTATAACGTATTACGTTGTATGCTATAACGTCATATAGTATAACGTTATAACGTATTACGTTATATGGTATTACGTTATAACGTATTACGTTATATGGTATAACGTTATAACGTATTACGTTATATGGTATCACGTTATAACGTATTACGTTATATGCTATAACGTCATATGGTGTAGCGTTATAACGTATTACGTTGTATGGTATTACGTTATAACGTATTACGTTATATGCTATAACGTCATATAGTATAACGTTATAACGAATTACGTTATATGGTATTACGTTATAACGTATTACGTTATATGGTATAACGATATAACGTATTACATTATCTGGTATTACGGCATAACGTATTACGTTATATGGTATAACGTCATTTGGTATAACGTTATGACGTATTACGTTATATGGTATTACGTCATAACGTAATACGTTATATGGTATAACATTATAACGTATTACGTTATATGCTATAACGTTTTTAACGTATTAAGTTATATCGTATCACGTCATAACGTATTACGATATATGGTATAACGTTATGACGTATTACATTATATGGTATTACGTCATAACGTATTACGTTATATGGTATAACGTTATAACGTATTGCGTTATATGCTATAACGTTATAACGTATTACCTAATATGGTATAACGTCATATGGTATAACGTTATAACGTATTACGTTAGATGGTATAACATTATAACGTATTACGTTATATGGTATTACGTCAAAACGTATTACGTTATATGGTATAAAGTTATAACGTATTACCTTAAATGGTTTTACGTCATATGGTACAACGTTATAACGTATTACGTTATATGGTATTACGTTATAACGTTATAACGTATTACGTTATATGGTATTACGTTATAACGTATTACGTTATATGGTATAACGTTATAACGTATTAGGTTATGTGGTATTACGTTATAACGTTATAACGTATTACGTTATATGCTATAACGTCATATGGTATAACGTTATAATGTATTACGTCATATTGTATAACGTTATAACGTAATACGTTATATGGTATAACGTCATATGGTATAACGTTATCACGTATTACGTTATGTGGTATTACGTCATAACGTAATACGTTATATGGTATAACGTTATAACGTATTACGTTATATGGTATTACGTTATAACGTATTACGTTATATGGTATAACGTTATAACGTATTACCTTATATGGTATAACGTCATATGGTATACCGTTATAACGTATTACGTTATATGGTATAACGTTATAACGTATAACGTTATAACGTATTACGTTATATGGTAATACGTCAAAACGTATTACGTTATGTGGTATAACGTTTTTAACGTATTACGTTATATGGTATTACGTCATAACGTAATACGTTATATGGTATAACGTTATAACGTATTACGTTATATGCTATAACGTCATATGGTATAACGTTATAACGTATTACGTTATATGGTATAACGTGATATGGTATAACCGTATAACGTATTACGTTATATGGTATCACGTTATAACGTATTACGTTATATGGCATAACGTTATAACGTATAACGCTATATGCTATAACGTCATATGGTATAACGTTATAACGTATTACGTTATATGGTATTACGTCATAACGTATTACGTTATATGGTATATCGTTATAACGTATTACGTTGTATGCTATAACGTCATATAGTATAACGTTATAACGTATTACGTTATATGGTATTACGTTATAACGTATTACGTTATATGGTATAACGTTATAACGTATTACGTTATATGATATAACGTTATATGGTATAACGTTATAACGTATTACCTTATATGGTATAACGTCATATGGTATAACGTTATAACGTATTACGTTATATGGTATCACGTTATAACGTATTACGTTATATGGCATAACTTTATAACGTATTACGTTATATGGTATTACGTTATAAAGTATTACGTTATATGGTATAACGTTATAACGTATTACGTTATATGGTATAACGTTATAACGTATTACGTTATATGGTATTACGTCAAAAAGTATTACGTTATATGGTTTAACGTTTTTAACGTATTACGTTATATGGTATTACGTCATAACGTAATACGTTATATGGTATAACGTTATAACGTATTACGTTATATGCTATAACGTCATATGGTGTAACGTTATAATGTATTACGTTGTATGGTATTACGTTATAACGTATTACGTTATATGGTATAACGTTATAACGTAATACGATATATGGTATAACATTATAATGTATTACGTTATATGCTATAACGTCATATGGTATAACGTTATAACGTATTACGTTATATGGTATTACGTCAACACGTATTAAGTTATATGGTATAACGTTATAACGTATTACGTTATATGGTATTACGTCAAAACGTACTACGTTATATGGTATAACGCTATAACGTATTACGTTATATGGTATAACGTTATAACGTATTAGGTTATATGGTATTACGTTATAACGTATTACGTTATATGGTATAACGTTATAACGTATTAGGTTATATGGTATTACGTTATAACGTGTTACGTTATATGGTATAACGTTATAACGTATTACCTTATATGGTATAACGTCATATGGTATAAAGTTATAACGTATTACGTTATATGGTATAACGTTATAACGTATTACGTTATATGGTATTACGTCAAAAAGTATTACGTTATATGGTTTAACGTTTTTAACGTCTTACGTTATATGGTATTACGTCATAACGTAATACGTTATATGGTATAACGTTATAACGTATTACGTTATATGCTATAACGTCATATGGTGTAACGTTATAACGTATTACGTTGTATGGTATTACGTTATAACGTATTACGTTATATGGTAAAACGTTATAACGTAATACGATATATGGTGTAACATTATAACGTATTCCGTTATATGCTATAACGTCATATGGTATAACGTTATAACGTATTACGTTATATGGTATTACGTCAACACGTATTACGTTATATGGTATAACGTTATAACGTATTACGTTATATGGTATTACGTCAAAACGTACTACGTTATATGGTATAACGCTATAACGTATTACGTTATATGGTATAACGTTATAAACAAAATTAGGTTATATGGTATTACGTTATAACGTATTACGTTATATGGTATAACGTTATAACGTAATACGTTATATGGTATAACGTCATATGGTATAACGTTATAACGTATTACGTTATATGGTATAACGTTATAACGTATTAGGTTATATGGTATTACGTTATAACGTATTACCTTATATGGTTTAACGTCATATGGTACAACGTTATAACGTAATACGTTATATGGTATTACGTTATAACGTATTAGGTTATATGGTATTACGTTATAACGTATTACGTTATATGGTATAACGTTATAACGTATTACCTTATATGGTATAACGTCATATGGTATAACGTTATAACGTATTACGTTATATGGTATAACGTTATAACGTATTACATTATATGGTATTACGTCAAAACGTATTACGTTATGTGGTATAACGTCAAAAAGTATTACGTTATATGGTATAACGTTTTTAACGTATTACGTTATATGGTATTACGTCATAACGTAATACGTTATATGTTATAACGTTATAACGTATTACGTTATATGCTATAACGTCATATGGTATAACGTTATAACGTATTACGTTATATGGTATAACGTTATAACGTATTAGGTTATATGGTATTACGTTATAACGTATTACGTTATATGGTATAACGTTATAACGTATTACGTTATATGGTATAACGTCATATGGTATAACGTTATAACGTGTTACGTTACATGGTATTACGTTATAACGTATTACGTTATATGGTATAAAGTTATAACGTATTACCTTATATGGTTTAACGTCATATGGTACAACGTTATAACGTAATACGTTATATGGTATTACGTTATAACGTATTAGGTTATATGGTATTACGTTATAACGTATTACGTTATATGGTATAACGTTATAACGTATTACCTTATATTGTATAACGTCATATGGTATAACGTTATAACGTATTACGTTATATGGTATAACGTTATAACGTATTACATTATATGGTATTACGTCAAAACGTATTACGTTATGTGGTATAACGTCAAAAAGTATTACGTTATATGGTATAACGTTTTTAACGTATTACGTTATATGGTATTACGTCATAACGTAATACGTTATATGTTATAACGTTATAACGTATTACGTTATATGCTATAACGTCATATGGTGTCACGTTATAACGTATTACGTTATATGGTATTACGTCATAACGTAATATGTTATATGGTATAACGTTATAACGTATTACGTTATATACTATAACGTCATATGGTATAACGTTATAATGTATTACGTCATATTGTATAACGTTATAACGTATTACCTTATATGGTATAACGTCATATGGTATAACGTTATAACGTATTACGTTATGTGGTATAACGTTATAACGTATTACCTTATATGGTATAACGTCATATGGTATAAGGTTATAACGTATTACGTTATATGGTATAACGTTATAACGTATTACGTTATATGGTATTACGTCAAAAAGTATTACGTTATATGGTTTAACGTTTTTAACGTCTTACGTTATATGGTATTACGTCATAACGTAATACGTTATGTGGTATAACGTTATAACGTATTACGTTATATGCTATAACGTCATATGGTGTAACGTTATAACGTATTACGTTGTATGGTATTACGTTATAACGTATTACGTTATATGGTAAAACGTTATAACGTAATACGATATATGGTGTAACATTATAACGTATTCCGTTATATGCTATAACGTCATATGGTATAACGTTATAACGTATTACGTTATATGGTATTACGTCAACACGTATTACGTTATATGGTATAACGTTATAACGTATTACGTTATATGGTATTACGTCAAAACGTACTACGTTATATGGTATAACGCTATAACGTATTACGTTATATGGTATAACGTTATAACGTATTAGGTTATATGGTATTACGTTATAACGTATTACGTAATATGGTATAACGTTATAACGTAATACGTTATATGGTATAACGTCATATGGTATAACGTTATAACGTATTACGTTATATGGTACAACGCTATAACGTATTACGATATATGGTATAACGTCATATGGTATAACGTTATAACGTATTACGTTATATGGTATTACGTTATAACGTATTATGTTATATGGTATAACGTTGTAACGTATTACCTTATATGGTACAATGTCATATGGTATAAGGTTATAACGTATTACGTTATATGGTATTGTAATATCGGAAAATAAGGATAGAAATTTTTTCCCGATTACTTACAATTTATTAATATTAAACTGAATATACGGATATAAATTGGACAGAGAACGATATTTAACGGAAACTAAATGCAATACTCGTATCTATATCAAATAACTTTACAGTTATTTGATCACTCTCGTCACAACGAATCTAACACACACACTCTCTCTCTCTAACAACTCTATCAATTCTCACGACTCTACTCTTCGACGACTCGAAACGTCTAACGACTCTACTCTTCAACGACTCAATTAGCTCTAACGACTCTACTCTTCAACGACTCAATTCGCTCTGACTCTCGCAACACGCTCGCTTTTCGACTCGCATACTCTGACCTCTCGGTCATCGCTCCTTGAACCCGAAACCGTCCTTCTGCTCTAGCGTTCTTTATTGTTTTTCTCATATCTCTGTAAGAACTAGGTGACTTTAGTCACATAGGCGCTCTTAAATGTAAACGAACCACAGAAGGACGACGTACACGGTTTTTTCTATTTTCAACCGATCTCTAATTCAAATTTATTCTACGATATTACAGTATTACGTCATAACGTAACACGTTATATGGTATAACGTTATAACGTATTACGTTATATTGTATTAAGTCATAACGTATTACGTTATATGGTATAACGTTATAACGTTTTACCTTATATGGTATAACGTCATATGGTATATCGTTATAACGTATTACGTTATATGGTATAACGTTATAACGTATTACGTTATATGGTATAACGTTATAACGTATTACGTTATATGGTATTACGTTATAACGTATTACGTTATATGGTATAACGTTATAACGTATTACGTTATATGGTAAAACGTTATGTGGTATAACGTTATGTGGTATAACGTTATAACGTATTACCTTATATGGTATTACGTCATATGGTATAACGTTATAACGTATTACGTTATATGGTATCACGTTATAACGTATTACGTTATATGGTATAACGTTATAACGTATTACCTTATATGGTATAACGTCATATGGTATAACGTTATAACGTATTACGTTATATGGTATTACGTTATAACGTATTACGTTATATGGTATAACGTTATAACTTATTACGTTATATGGTAATACGTTATAATGTATTACGTTATATGGTATAACGTTATAACGTATTACGATATATGGTATTACGTTATAACGTATTACGTTATATGGTATAACGATATAACGTATTACGTTATCTGGTATTACGTCATAACGTATTTCGTTATATGGTATAACGTCATATGGTATAACGTTATGACGTATTACGTTATATGGTATTACGTCATAACGTATTACGTTATATGGTATAACGTTATAACGTATTACGTTATATGCTATAACGTCATATGGTATAACGTTATGACGTATTACATTATATGGTATAACGTTATAACGTATTACGTTAGATGGTATAACATTATAACGTATTACGTTATATGGTATTACGTCAAAACGTATTACGTTATATGGTATAAAGTTATAACGTATTACCTTATATGGTTTAACGTCATATGGTACAACGTTATAACGTATTACGTTATATGGTATTACGTTATAACGTTACAACGTATTACGTTATATGGTATTACGTTATAACGTTACAACGTATTACGTTATATGGTATTACGTTATAACGTATTACGTTATATGGTATAACGTTATAACGTATTAGGTTATGTGGTATTACGTTATAACGTTATAACGTATTACGTTATATGCTATAACGTCATATGGTATAACGTTATAATGTATTACGTCATATTGTATAACGTTATAACGTAATACGTTATATGGTATAACGTCATATGGTATAACGTTATAACGTATTACGTTATATGGTATTACGTCATAACGTAATACGTTATATGGTATAACGTTATCACGTATTACGTTATATGGTATTACGTTATAACGTATTACGTTATATGATATAACGTTATAACGTATTACCTTATATGCTATAACGTCATATGGTGTAACGTTATAACGTATTACGTTGTATGGTATTACGTTATAACGTATTACGTTATATGGTATAACGTTATAACGTAATACGATATATGGTATAACATTATAACGTATTACGTTATATGCTATAACGTCATATGGTATAACGTTATAACGAATTACGTTATATGGTATTACGTCAACACGTATTACGTTATATGGTATAACGTTATAACGTATTACGTTATATGGTATTACGTCAAAACGTACTACGTTATATGGTATAACGCTATAACGTATTACGTTATATGGTATAACGTCATAACGTATTAGGTTATATGGTATTACGTTATAACGTATTACGTTATATGGTATAACGTTATAACGTATTAGGTTATATGGTATTACGTTATAACGTATTACGTTATGTGGTATAACGTTATAACGTATTACCTTATATGGTATAACGTCATATGGTATAAAGTTATAACGTATTACGTGATATGGTATAACGTTATAACGTATTACGTTATATGCTATAACGTCATATGGTATAACGTTATAACGTATTACGTTATATGGTATAACGTTATAACGTATTACGTTATATGGTATTACGTTATAACGTATTACGTTATATGGTATAACGTTATAACGTATTAGGTTATATGGTATTACGTTATAACGTATTACGTTATATGGTATAACGTTATAACGTATTACCTTATATGGTATAACGTCATATGGTATAACGTTATAACGTATTACGTTATATGGTATAACGTTATAACGTATTACGTTATATGGTATTACGTCAAAACGTATTACGTTATGTGGTATAACGTCAAAAAGTATTACGTTATATGGTTTAACGTTTTTAACGTATTACGTTATATGGTATTACGTCATAACGTAATACGTTATATGTTATAACGTTATAACGTATTACGTTATATGCTATAACGTCATATGGTGTCACGTTATAACGTATTACGTTATATGGTATTACGTCATAACGTAATATGTTATATGGTATAACGTTATAACGTATTACGTTATATGCTATAACGTCATATGGTATAACGTTATAATGTATTACGTCATATTGTATAACGTTATAACGAATTACCTTATATGGTATAACGTCATATGGTATAACGTTATAACGTATTACGTTATGTGGTATAACGTTATAACGTATTACCTTATATGGTATAACGTCATATGGTATAAAGTTATAACGTATTACGTTATATGGTATAACGTTATAACGTATTACGTTATATGGTATTACGTCAAAAAGTATTACGTTATATGGTTTAACGTTTTTAACGTATTACGTTATATGGTATTACGTCATAACGTAATACGTTATATGGTATAACGTTATAACGTATTACGTTATATGCTATAACGTCATATGGTGTAACGTTATAACGTATTACGTTGTATGGTATTACGTTATAACGTATTACGTTATATGGTATAACGTTATAACGTAATACGATATATGATGTAACATTATAAAGTATTACGTTATATGCTATAACGTCATATGGTATAACGTTATAACGTATTACGTTATATGGTATTACGTCAACACGTATTACGTTATATGGTATAACGTTATAACGTATTACGTTATATGGTATTACGTCAAAACGTACTACGTTATATGGTATAACGCTATAACGTATTACGTTATATGGTATAACGTTATAACGTATTAGGTTATATGGTATTACGTTATAACGTATTACGTTATATGGTATAACGTTATAACGTATTACGTTATATGGTATAACGTCATATGGTATAACGTTATAACGTATTACGTTACATGGTATTACGTTATAACGTATTACGTTATATGGTATAAAGTTATAACGTATTACCTTATATGGTTTAACGTCATATGGTACAACGTTATAACGTAATACGTTATATGGTATTACGTTATAACGTATTACGTTATATGGTATAACGTTATAACGTATTACGTTATATGGTATTACGTTATAACGTATTACGTTATATGGTATAACGTTATAACGTATTAGGTTATATGGTATTACGTTATAACGTATTACGTTATATGGTATAACGTTATAACGTATTAGGTTATATGGTATTACGTTATAACGTATTACGTTATATGGTATTACGTCATAACGTAATACGTTATATGTTATAACGTTATAACGTATTACGTTATATGCTATAACGTCATATGGTGTCACGTTATAACGTATTACGTTATATGGTATTACGTCATAACGTAATATGTTATATGGTATAACGTTATAACGTATTACGTTATATGCTATAACGTCATATGGTATAACGTTATAATGTATTACGTCATATTGTATAACGTTATAACGTATTACCTTATATGGTATAACGTCATATGGTATAACGTTATAACGTATTACGTTATGTGGTATTACGTTATAACGTATTACGTTATATGGTATAACGTTATAACTTATTACGTTATATGGTATAACGTTATAACGTATTACGTTATATGGTATAACGTCATATGGTATAACGTTATAACGTATTACGTTACATGGTATTACGTTATAACGTATTACGTTATATGGTATAAAGTTATAACGTATTACCTTATATGGTATTACGTCATATGGTATAACGTTATAACGTATTACGTTATATGGTATTACGTTATAACGTATTACGTTATATGGTATAACGTTATAACGTATTACCTTATATGGTATAACGTCATATGGTATAACGTTATAACGTATTACGTTATATGGTATTACGTTATAACGTATTACGTTATATGGTATAACGTTATAACTTATTACGTTATATGGTAATACGTTATAACGTATTACGTTATATGGTATAACGTTATAACGTATTACGATATATGGTATTACGTTATAACGTATTACGTTATATGGTATAACGATATAACGTATTACGTTATCTGGTATTACGTCATAACGTATTTCGTTATATGGTATAACGTCATATGGTATAACGTTATGACGTATTACGTTATATGGTATTACGTCATAACGTATTACGTTATATGGTATAACGTTATAACGTATTACGTTATATGCTATAACGTCATATGGTATAACGTTATGACGTATTACATTATATGGTATAACGTTATAACGTATTACGTTAGATGGTATAACATTATAACGTATTACGTTATATGGTATTACGTCAAAACGTATTACGTTATATGGTATAAAGTTATAACGTATTACCTTATATGGTTTAACGTCATATGGTACAACGTTATAACGTATTACGTTATATGGTATTACGTTATAACGTTACAACGTATTACGTTATATGGTATTACGTTATAACGTATTACGTTATATGGTATAACGTTATAACGTATTAGGTTATGTGGTATTACGTGATAACGTTATAACGTATTACGTTATATGCTATAACGTCATATGGTATAACGTTATAATGTATTACGTCATATTGTATAACGTTATAACGTAATACGTTATATGGTATAACGTCATATGGTATAACGTTATAACGTATTACGTTATATGGTATTACGTCATAACGTAATACGTTATATGGTATAACGTTATAACGTATTACGTTATATGGTAATACGTTATAACGTATTACGTTATATGGTATAACGTTATAACGTATTACCTTATATGCTATAACGTCATATGGTGTAACGTTATAACGTATTACGTTGTATGGTATTACGTTATAACGTATTACGTTATATGGTATAACGTTATAACGTAATACGATATATGGTATAACATTATAACGTATTACGTTATATGCTATAACGTCATATGGTATAACGTTATAACGTATTACGTTATATGGTATTACGTCAACACGTATTACGTTATATGGTATAACGTTATAACGTATTACGTTATATGGTATTACGTCAAAACGTACTAACTTATATGGTATAACGCTATAACGTATTACGTTATATGGTATAACGTTATAACGTATTAGGTTATATGGTATTACGTTATAACGTATTACGTTATATGGTATAAAGTTATAACGTATTACGTTATATGGTATAACGTTATAACGTATTACGTTATATGGTATTACGTCAAAAAGTATTACGTTATATGGTTTAACGTTTTTAACGTATTACGTTATATGGTATTACGTTATAACGTATTACGTTATATGGTATAACGTTATAACGTAATACGATATATGGTGTAACATTATAACGAATTACGTTATATGCTATAACGTCATATGGTATAACGTTATAACGTATTACGTTATATGGTATTACGTCAACACGTATTACGTTATATGGTATAACATTATAACGTATTACGTTATATGGTATTACGTCAAAACGTACTACGTTATATGGTATAACGCTATAACGTATTACGTTATATGGTATAACGTCATAACGGATTAGGTTATATGGTATTACGTTATAACGTATTACGTTATATGGTATAACGTTATAACGTATTACGTTATATGGTATAACGTCATATGGTATAACGTTATAACGTATTACGTTACATGGTATTACGTTATAACGTATTACGTTATATGGTATAAAGTTATAACGTATTACCTTATATGGTTTAACGTCATATGGTACAACGTTATAACGTAATACGTTATATGGTATTACGTTATAACGTATTACGTTATATGGTATAACGTTATAACGTATTACGTTATATGGTATTACGTTATAACGTATTACGTTATATGGTATAACGTTATAACGTATTAGGTTATATGGTATTACGTTATAACGTATTACGTTATATGGTATTACGTCAACACGTATTACGTTATATGGTATTACGTTATAACGTATTACGTTATATGCTATAACGTCATATGGTGTAACGTTATAACGTATTACGTTGTACGGTATTACGTTATAACGTATTACGTTATATGGTATAACGTTATAACGTAATACGATATATGGTGTAACATTATAACGTATTACGTTATATGCTATAACGTCATATGGTATAACGTTATAACGTATTACGTTATATGGTATTACGTCAACACGTATTACGTTATATGGTATAACGTTATAACGTATTACGTTATATGGTATTACGTCAAAACGTACTACGGTATATGGTATAACGCTATAACGTATTACGTTATATGGTATAACGTTATAACGTATTAGGTTATATGGTATTACGTTATAACGTATTACGTTATATGGTATAACGTTATAACGTATTACGTTATATGGTATAACGTCATATGGTATAACGTTATAACGTATTACGTTACATGGTATTACGTTATAACGTATTACGTTATATGGTATAAAGTTATAACGTATTACCTTATATGGTTTAACGTCATATGGTACAACGTTATAACGTAATACGTTATATGGTATTACGTTATAACGTATTACGTTATATGGTATAACGTTATAACGTATTACGTTATATGGTATTACGTTATAACGTATTACGTTATATGAAATAACGTTATAACGTATTAGGTTATATGGTATTACGTCAAAACGTACTACGTTATATGGTATAACGCTATAACGTATTACGTTATATGGTATAACGTTATAACGTATTACGTTATATGGTATTACGTTATAACGTATTACGTTATATGGTATAACGTTATAACGTATTACGTTATATGGTAAAACGTTATGTGGTATAACGTTATGTGGTATAACGTTATAACGTATTACCTTATATGGTATTACGTCATATGGTATAACGTTATAACGTATTACGTTATATGGTATCACGTTATAACGTATTACGTTATATGGTATAACGTTATAACGTATTACCTTATATGGTATAACGTCATATGGTATAACGTTATAACGTATTACGTTATATGGTATTACGTTATAACGTATTACGTTATATGGTATAACGTTATAACTTATTACGTTATATGGTAATACGTTATAACGTATTACGTTATATGGTATAACGTTATAACGTATTACGATATATGGTATTACGTTATAACGTATTACGTTATATGGTATAACGATATAACGTATTACGTTATCTGGTATTACGTCATAACGTATTTCGTTATATGGTATAACGTCATATGGTATAACGTTATGACGTATTACGTTATATGGTATTACGTCATAACGTATTACGTTATATGGTATAACGTTATAACGTATTACGTTATATGCTATAACGTCATATGGTATAACGTTATGACGTATTACATTATATGGTATATCGTTATAACGTATTACGTTATATGGTATAACATTATAACGTATTACGTTATATGGTATTACGTCAAAACGTATTACGTTATATGGTATAAAGTTATAACGTATTACCTTATATGGTTTAACGTCATATGGTACAACGTTATAACGTATTACGTTATATGGTATTACGTTATAACGTTACAACGTATTACGTTATATGGTATTACGTTATAACGTATTACGTTATATGGTATAACGTTATAACGTATTAGGTTATGTGGTATTACGTTATAACGTTATAACGTATTACGTTATATGCTATAACGTCATATGGTATAACGTTATAATGTATTACGTCTTATTGTATAACGTTATAACGTAATACGTTATATGGTATAACGTCATATGGTATAACGTTATAACGTATTACGTTATATGGTATTACGTCATAACGTAATACGTTATATGGTATAACGTTATAACGTATTACGTTATATGGTATTACGTTATAACGTATTACGTTATATGGTATAACGTTATAACGTATTACCTTATATGCTATAACGTCATATGGTGTAACGTTATAACGTATTACGTTGTATGGTATTACGTTATAACGTATTACGTTATATGGTATAACGTTATAACGTAATACGATATATGGTATAACATTATAACGTATTACGTTATATGCTATAACGTCATATGGTATAACGTTATAACGTATTACGTTATATGGTATTACGTCAACACGTATTACGTTATATGGTATAACGTTATAACGTATTACGTTATATGGTATTACGTCAAAACGTACTACGTTATATGGTATAACGCTATAACGTATTACGTTATATGGTATAACGTTATAACGTATTAGGTTATATGGTATTACGTTATAACGTATTACGTTATATGGTATAACGTTATAACGTATTAGGTTATATGGTATTACGTTATAACGTATTACGTTATGTGGTATAACGTTATAACGTATTACCTTATATGGTACAACGTCATATGGTATAAAGTTATAACGTATTACGTTATATGGTATAACGTTATAACGTATTAGGTTATATGGTATTACGTCATAACGTAATACGTTATATGGTATAACGTTATAACGTATTACGTTATATGGTATTACGTCAAAACGTACTACGTTATATGGTATAACGCTATAACGTATTACGTTATATGGTATAACGTTATAACGTATTAGGTTATATGGTATTACGTCATAACGTAATACGTTATATGGTATAACGTTATAACGTATTACGTTATATGCTATAACGTCATATGGTGTAACGTTATAACGTATTACGTTGTATGGTATTACGTTATAACGTATTACGTTATATGGTATAACGTTATAACGTAATACGATATATGGTGTAACATTATAACGAATTACGTTATATGCTATAACGTCATATGGTATAACGTTATAACGTATTACGTTATATGGTATTACGTCAACACGTATTACGTTATATGGTATAACATTATAACGTATTACGTTATATGGTATTACGTCAAAACGTACTACGTTATATGGTATAACGCTATAACGTATTACGTTATATGGTATAACGTCATAACGTATTAGGTTATATGGTATTACGTTATAACGTATTACGTTATATGGTATAACGTTATAACGTATTACGTTATATGGTATAACGTCATATGGTATAACGTTATAACGTATTACGTTATATGGTATTACGTCAACACGTATTACGTTATATGGTATAACGTTATAACGTATTACGTTATATGGTATAACGTTATAACGTATTACGTTATATGGTATTACGTTATAACGTATTACGTTATATGGTATAACGTTATAACGTATTAGGTTATATGGTATTACGTTATAACGTATTACGTTATATGGTATAACGTTATAACGTATTACCTTATATGGTATAACGTCATATGGTATAACGTTATAACGTATTACGTTATATGGTATAACGTTATAACGTAATACGTTATATGTTATTACGTCAAAACGTATTACGTTATGTGGTATAACGTCAAAAAGTATTACGTTATATGGTTTAACGTTTTTAACGTATTACGTTATATGGTATTACGTCATAACGTAATACGTTATATGTTATAACGTTATAACGTATTACGTTATATGCTATAACGTCATATGGTATAACGTTATAATGTATTACGTCATATTGTATAACGTTATAACGAATTACCTTATATGGTATAACGTCATATGGTATAACGTTATAACGTATTACGTTATGTGGTATAACGTTATAACGTATTACCTTATATGGTATAACGTCATATGGTATAAAGTTATAACGTATTACGTTATATGGTATAACGTTATAACGTATTACGTTATATGGTATTACGTCAAAAAGTATTACGTTATATGGTTTAACGTTGTTAACGTATTACGTTATATGGTATTACGTCATAACGTAATACGTTATATGGTATAACGTTATAACGTATTACGTTATATGCTATAACGTCATATGGTGTAACGTTATAACGTATTACGTTGTATGGTATTACGTTATAACGTATTACGTTATATGGTATAACGTTATAACGTAATACGATATATGGTGTAACATTATAACGTATTACGTTATATGCTATAACGTCATATGGTATAACGTTATAACGTATTACGTTATATGGTATTACGTCAACACGTATTACGTTATATGGTATAACGTTATAACGTATTACGTCATATGGTATTACGTCAAAACGTACTACGTTATATGGTATAACGCTATAACGTATTACGTTATATGGTATAACGTTATAACGTATTAGGTTATATGGTATTACGTTATAACGTATTACGTTATATGGTATTACGTTATAACGTATTACGTTATATGGTATAACGTTATAACGTATTAGGTTATATGGTATTACGTTATAACGTATTACGTTATATGGTATAACGTTATAACGTATTACCTTATATGGTATAACGTCATATGGTATAACGTTATAACGTATTACGTTATATGGTATAACGTTATAACGTATTACATTATATGGTATTACGTCAAAACGTATTACGTTATGTGGTATAACGTCAAAAAGTATTACGTTATATGGTATAACGTTTTTAACGTATTACGTTATATGGTATTACGTCATAACGTAATACGTTATATGTTATAACGTTATAACGTATTACGTTATATGCTATAACGTCATATGGTGTCACGTTATAACGTATTACGTTATATGGTATTACGTCATAACGTAATATGTTATATGGTATAACGTTATAACGTATTACGTTATATGCTATAACGTCATATGGTATAACGTTATAATGTATTACGTCATATTGTATAACGTTATAACGTATTACCTTATATGGTATAACGTCATATGGTATAACGTTATAACGTATTACGTTATGTGGTATAACGTTATAACGTATTACCTTATATGGTATAACGTCATATGGTATAAGGTTATAACGTATTACGTTATATGGTATAACGTTATAACGTATTACGTTATATGGTATTACGTCAAAAAGTATTACGTTATATGGTTTAACGTTTTTAACGTATTACGTTATATGGTATTACGTCATAACGTAATACGTTATATGGTATAACGTTATAACGTATTACGTTATATGCTATAACGTCATTTGGTGTAACGTTATAACGTATTACGTTGTATGGTATTACGTTATAACGTATTACGTTATATGGTATAACGTTATAACGTAATACGATATATGGTGTAACATTATAACGTATTACGTTATATGCTATAACGTCATATGGTATAACGTTATAACGTATTACGTTATATGGTATTACGTCAACACGTATTACGTTATATGGTATAACGTTATAACGTATTACGTTATATGGTATTACGTCAAAACGTACTACGGTATATGGTATAACGCTATAACGTATTACGTTATATGGTATAACGTTATAACGTATTACATTATATGGTATTACGTCAAAACGTATTACGTTATGTGGTATAACGTCAAAAAGTATTACGTTATATGGTATAACGTTTTTAACGTATTACGTTATATGGTATTACGTCATAACGTAATACGTTATATGTTATAACGTTATAACGTATTACGTTATATGCTATAACGTCATATGGTGTCACGTTATAACGTATTACGTTATATGGTATTACGTCATAACGTAATATGTTATATGGTATAACGTTATAACGTATTACGTTATATGCTATAACGTCATATGGTATAACGTTATAATGTATTACGTCATATTGTATAACGTTATAACGTATTACCTTATATGGTATAACGTCATATGGTATAACGTTATAACGTATTACGTTATGTGGTATAACGATATAACGTATTACCTTATATGGTATAACGTCATATGGTATAAGGTTATAACGTATTACGTTATATGGTATAACGTTATAACGTATTACGTTATATGGTATTACGTCAAAAAGTATTACGTTATATGGTTTAACGTTTTTAACGTATTACGTTATATGGTATTACGTCATAACGTAATACGTTATATGGTATAACGTTATAACGTATTACGTTATATGCTATAACGTCATATGGTGTAACGTTATAACGTATTACGTTGTATGGTATTACGTTATAACGTATTACGTTATATGGTATAACGTTATAACGTAATACGATATATGGTGTAACATTATAACGTATTACGTTATATGCTATAACGTCATATGGTATAACGTTATAACGTATTACGTTATATGGTATTACGTCAACACGTATTACGTTATATGGTATAACGTTATAACGTATTACGTTATATGGTATTACGTCAAAACGTACTACGGTATATGGTATAACGCTATAACGTATTACGTTATATGGTATAACGTTATAACGTATTAGGTTATATGGTATTACGTTATAACGTATTACGCTATATGGTATAACGTTATAACGTATTACGTTATATGG
This sequence comes from Bombus huntii, assembly GCF_024542735.1. Taxonomy (NCBI): domain Eukaryota; kingdom Metazoa; phylum Arthropoda; class Insecta; order Hymenoptera; family Apidae; genus Bombus; species Bombus huntii. The sequence continues at coordinate 19,471,319 of NC_066238.1, forward strand.
TATAACGTCATATGGTATAACGTTATAACGTATTACGTTACATGGTATTACGTTATAACGTATTACGTTATATGGTATAAAGTTATAACGTATTACCTTATATGGTTTAACGTCATATGGTACAACGTTAAAGCGTAATACGTTATATGGTATTACGTTATAACGTATTACGTTATATGGTATTACGTCAAAACGTATTACGTTATGTGGTATAACGTCAAAAAGTATTACGTTATATGGTATAACGTTTTTAACGTATTACGTTATATGGTATTACGTCATAACGTAATACGTTATATGTTATAACGTTATAACGTATTACGTTATATGCTATAACGTCATATGGTGTCACGTTATAACGTATTACGTTATATGGTATTACGTCATAACGTAATATGTTATATGGTATAACGTTATAACGTATTACGTTATATGCTATAACGTCATATGGTATAACGTTATAACGTATTACGTCATATTGTATAACGTTATAACGTATTACCTTATATGGTATAACGTCATATGGTATAACGTTATAACGTATTACGTTATGTGGTATAACGTTATAACGTATTACCTTATATGGTATAACGTCATATGGTATAAGGTTATAACGTATTACGTTATATGGTATAACGTTATAACGTATTACGTTATATGGTATTACGTCAAAAAGTATTACGTTATATGGTTTAACGTTTTTAACGTATTACGTTATATGGTATTACGTCATAACGTAATACGTTATATGGTATAACGTTATAACGTATTACGTTATATGCTATAACGTCATATGGTGTAACGTTATAACGTATTACGTTGTACGGTATTACGTTATAACGTATTACGTTATATGGTATAACGTTATAACGTAATACGATATATGGTGTAACATTATAACGTATTACGTTATATGCTATAACGTCATATGGTATAACGTTATAACGTATTACGTTATATGGTATTACGTCAACACGTATTACGTTATATGGTATAACGTTATAACGTATTACGTTATATGGTATTACGTCAAAACGTACTACGTTATATAGTATAACGCTATAACGTATTACGTTATATGGTATAACGTTATAACGTATTAGGTTATATGGTATTACGTTATAACGTATTACGTTATATGGAATAAAGTTATAACGTATTACCTTATATGGTTTAACGTCATATGGTACAACGTTATAACGTAATACGTTATATGGTATTACGTTATAACGTATTACGTTATATGGAATAAAGTTATAACGTATTACCTTATATGGTTTAACGTCATATGGTACAACGTTATAACGTAATACGTTATATGGTATTACGTTATAACGTATTACGTTATATGGTATAACGTTATAACGTATTACGTTATATGGTATTACGTTATAACGTATTACGTTATATGGTATAACGTTATAACGTATTAGGTTATATGGTATTACGTTATAACGTATTACGTTATATGGTATAACGTTATAACGTATTACCTTATATGGTTTAACGTCATATGGTATAACGTTATAACGTATTACGTTACATGGTATTACGTTATAACGTATTACGTTATATGGTATAAAGTTATAACGTATTACCTTATGTGGTTTAACGTCATATGGTACAACGTTATAATGTAATACCTTATATGGTATTACGTTATAACGTATTACGTTATATGGTATAACGTTATAACGTATTACGTTATATGGTATTACGTTATAACGTATTACGTTATATGGTATTACGTCAAAACGTACTACGTTATATGGTATAACGCTATAACGTATTACGTTATATGGTGTAACGTTATAACGTATTAGGTTATATGGTATTACGTTATAACGTATTACGTTATATGGTATAACGTCATAACGTATTACGTTATATGGTATAACGTCATATGGTATAACGTTATAACGTATTACGTTACATGGTATTACGTTATAACGTATTACGTCATATGGTGTCACGTTATAACGTATTACGTTGTATGGTATTACGTTATAACGTATTACGTTATATGGTATAACGTTATAACGTAATACGATATATGGTGTAACATTATAACGTATTACGTTATATGCTATAACGTCATATGGTATAACGTTATAACGTATTACGTTATATGGTATTACGTCAAAACGTACTACGTTATATGGTATAACGCTATAACGTATTACGTTATATGGTATAACGTTATAACGTATTAGGTTATATGGTATTACGTTATAACGTATTACGTTATATGGTATAACGTCATAACGTATTACGTTATATGGTATAACGTCATATGGTATAACGTTATAACGTATTACGTTACATGGTATTACGTTATAACGTATTACGTTATATGGTATAAAGTTATAACGTATTACCTTATGTGGTTTAACGTCATATGGTACAACGTTATAACGTAATACGTTATATGGTATTACGTTATAACGTATTACGTTATATGGTATAACGTTATAACGTATTACGTTATATGGTATTACGTTATAACGTATTAAGTTATATGGTATAACGTTATAACGTATTAGGTTATATGGTATTACGTTATAACGTATTACGTTATATGGTATAACGTTATAACGTATTACCTTATATGGTATAACGTCATATGGTATAACGTTATAACGTATTACGTTATATGGTATAACGTTATAACGTATTACGTTATATGGTATTACGTCAAAACGTATTACGTTATGTGGTATAACGTCAAAAAGTATTACGTTATATGGTTTAACGTTTTTAACGTATTACGTTATATGGTATTACGTCATAACGTAATACGTTATATGTTATAACGTTATAACGTATTACGTTATATGCTATAACGTCATATGGTGTCACGTTATAACGTATTACGTTATATGGTATTACGTCATAACGTAATATGTTTTATGGTATAACGTTATAACGTATTACGTTATATGCTATAACGTCATATGGTATAACGTTATAATGTATTACGTCATATTGTATAACGTTATAACGTATTACCTTATATGGTATAACGTCATATGGTATAACGTTATAACGTATTACGTTATGTGGTATAACGTTATAACGTATTACCTTATATGGTATAACGTCATATGGTATAAGGTTATAACGTATTACGTTATATGGTATAACGCTATAACGTATTACGTTATATGGTATAACGTTATAACGTAATACGATATATGGTGTAACATTATAACGTATTACGTTATATGCTATAACGTCATATGGTATAACGTTATAACGTATTACGTTATATGGTATTACGTCAACACGTATTACGTTATATGGTATAACGTTATAACGTATTACGTTATATGGTATAACGTTATAACGTATTACGTTATATGGTATTACGTCAAAACGTACTCCGGTATATGGTATAACGCTATAACGTATTACGTTATATGGTATAACGTTATAACGTATTAGGTTATATGGTATTACGTTATAACGTATTACGTTATATGGTATAACGTTATAACGTATTACGTTATATGGTATAACGTCATATGGTATAACGTTATAACGTATTACGTTACATGGTATTACGTTATAACGTATTACGTTATATGGTATAAAGTTATAACGTATTACCTTATATGGTTTAACGTCATATGGTACAACGTTATAACGTAATACGTTATATGGTATTACGTTATAACGTATTACGTTATATGGTATAACGTTATAACGTATTACGTTATATAGTATTACGTTATAACGTATTACGTTATATGGTATAACGTTATAACGTATTAGGTTATATGGTATTACGTTATAACGTATTACGTTATATGATATAACGTTATAACGTATTACCTTATATGGTATAACGTCATATGGTATAACGTTATAACGCATTACGTTATATGGTATAACGTTATAACGTATTACGTTATATGGTATTACGTCAAAACGTATTACGTTATGTGGTATAACGTCAAAAAGTATTACGTTATATGGTTTAACGTTTTTAACGTATTACGTTATATGGTATTACGTCATAACGTAATACGTTATATGTTATAACGTTATAACGTATTACGTTATATGCTATAACGTCATATGGTGTCACGTTATAACGTATTACGTTATATGGTATTACGTCATAACGTAATGTGTTATATGGTATAACGTTATAACGTATTACGTTATATGGTATTACGTCAAAACGTACTACGTTATATGGTATAACGCTATAACGTATTACGTTATATGGTATAACGTTATAACGTATTAGGTTATATGGTATTACGTTATAACGTATTACGTTATATGGTATAACGTTATAACGTATTACGTCATATGGTATAACGTCATATGGTATAACGTTATAACGTAATACGTTATATGGTATTACGTTATAACGTATTACGTTATATGGTATTACGTTATAACGTATTACGTTATATGGTATAACGTTATAACGTATTACGTTATATGGTATTACGTTATAACGTATTACGTTATATGGTATTACGTCAAAACGTACTACGTTATATGGTATAACGCTATAACGTATTACGTTATATGGTATAACGTTATAACGTATTAGGTTATATGGTATTACGTTATAACGTATTACGTTATATGGTATAACGTCATAACGTATTACGTTATATGGTATAACGTCATATGGTATAACGTTATAACGTATTACGTTACATGGTATTACGTTATAACATATTACGTTATATGGTATAAAGTTATAACGTATTACCTTATGTGGTTTAACGTCATATGGTACAACGTTATAACGTAATACGTTATATGGTATTACGTTATAATGTATTACGTCATATTGTATAACGTTATAACGTATTAGGTTATATGGTATTACGTTATAACGTATTACGTTATATGGTATAGCGTCATAACGTATTACGTTATATGGTATAACGTCATATGGTATAACGTTATAACGTATTACGTTATAACGTATTACGTTATAACGTATTACGTTATATGGTATAAAGTTATAACGTATTACCTTATGTGGTTTAACGTCATATGGTACAACGTTATAACGTATTACGTTATATGGTTTAACGTTTTTAACGTATTACGTTATATGGTATTACGTCATAACGTAATACGTTATATGTTATAACGTTATAACGTATTACGTTATATGCTATAACGTCATATGGTGTCACGTTATAACGTATTACGTTATATGGTATTACGTCATAACGTAATATGTTATATGGTATAACGTTATAACGTATTACGTTATATGCTATAACGTCATATGGTATAACGTTATAATGTATTACGTCATATTGTATAACGTTATAACGTATTACCTTATATGGTATAACGTCATATGGTATAAAGTTATAACGTATTACGTTATATGGTATAACGTTATAACGTATTACGTTATATGGTATTACGTCAAAAAGTATTACGTTATATGGTTTACCGTTTTTAACGTATTACGTTATATGGTATTACGTCATAACGTAATACGTTATATGGTATAACGTTATAACGTATTACGTTATATGGTATAACGTCATATGGTATAACGTTATAACGTATTACGTTACATGGTATTACGTTATAACGTATTACGTTATATGGTATAACGTTATAACGTATTACGTTATATGGTATTACGTTATAACGTATTACGTTATATGGTATAACGTTATAACTTATTAGGTTATATGGTATTACGTTATAACGTATTACGTTATATGGTATAACTTTATAACGTATTACCTTATATGGTATAACGTCATATGGTATAACGTTATAACGTATTACGTTATATGGTATAACGTTATAACGTGTTACGTTATATGGTATTACGTCAAAACGTATTACGTTATGTGGTATAACGTCAAAAAGTATTACGTTATATGGTTTAACGTTTTTAACGTATTACGTTATATGGTATTACGTCATAACGTAATACGTTATATGTTATAACGTTATAACGTATTACGTTATATGCTATAACGTCATATGGTGTCACGTTATAACGTATTACGTTATATGGTATTACGTCATAACGTAATATGTTATATGGTATAACGTTATAACGTATTACGTTATATGCTATAACGTCATATGGTATAACGTTATAACGTATTACGTCATATTGTATAACGTTATAACGTATTACCTTATATGGTATAACGTCATATGGTATAACGTTATAACGTATTACGTTATATGATATAACGTTATAACGTATTACGTTATATGCTATAACGTCATATGGAATAACGTTATAACGTATTACGTTATATGGTATAACGTTATAACGTATTACGTTAGATGGTCTGACATTATAACGTATTACGTTATATGGTATTACGTCAAAACGTATTACGTTATATGGTATAAAGTTATAACGTATTACCTGATATGGTTTAACGTCATATGGTACAACGTTATAACGTATTACGTTATATGGTATTACGTTATAACGTTATAACGTATTACGTTATATGGTATCACGTTATAACGTATTACGTTATATGGTATTACGTCACAACGTATTACGTTATATGGTATAACGTTATAACGTATTACGTTATATGGTATAACGTTATAACGTATTACGTTATCTGGTATTACGTCATAACGTATTACGTTATATGGTATAACGTTATAACGTATTACGTTATATGGTATTACGTCAAAAAGTATTACGTTATATGGTTTAACGTTTTTAACGTATTACGTTATATGGTATTACGTCATAACGTAATACGTTATATGGTATAACGTTATAACGGATTACGTTATATGCTATAACGTCATATGGTATAACGTTATAACGTATTACCTTATATGGTATAACGTCATATGGTATAACGTTATAATGTATTACGTCATATTGTATAACGTTATAACGTAATACGTTATATGGTATAACGTCATATGGTATAACGTTATAACGTATTACGTTATATGGTATTACGTCATAACGTAATACGTTAGATGGTATAACGTTATAACGTATTACCTTATATGGTATAACGTCATGTGGTATAACGTTATAACGTATTACGTTATATGGTATAACGTTATAACGTATTACGTTATATGGTATTACGTTATAAAGTTATAACGTATTACGTTATATGGTATTACGTTATAACGTATTACGTTATATGGTATAACGTTATAACGTATTACCTTATATGGTATAACGTCATGTGGTATAACGTTATAACGTATTACGTTATATGGTATAACGTTATAACGTATTACGTTATATGGTATTACGTCATAACGTATTACGTTATATGGAATATCGTTATAACGTATTACGTTGTATGCTATAACGTCATATAGTATAACGTTATAACGTATTACGTTATATGGTATTACGTTATAACGTATTACGTTATATGGTATTACGTCACAACGTATTACGTTATATGGTATAACGTTATAACGTATTACGTTATATGGTATAACGTTATAACGTATTACGTTATCTGGTATTACGTCATAACGTATTACCTTATATGGTATAACGTCATATGGTATAACGTTATAACGTATTACGTTATATGCTATAACGTCATATGGTGTCACGTTATAACGTATTACGTTATATGGTATTACGTCATAACGTAATATGTTATATGGTATAACGTTATAACGTATTACGTTATATGCTATAACGTCATATGGTATAACGTTATAACGTATTACGTCATATTGTATAACGTTATAACGTATTACCTTATATGGTATAACGTCATATGGTATAACGTTATAACGTATTACGTTATATGATATAACGTTATAACGTATTACGTTATATGCTATAACGTCATATGGAATAACGTTATAACGTATTACGTTATATGGTATAACGTTATAACGTATTACGTTAGATGGTCTGACATTATAACGTATTACGTTATATGGTATTACGTCAAAACGTATTACGTTATATGGTATAAAGTTATAACGTATTACCTGATATGGTTTAACGTCATATGGTACAACGTTATAACGTATTACGTTATATGGTATTACGTTATAACGTTATAACGTATTACGTTATATGGTATCACGTTATAACGTATTACGTTATATGGTATTACGTCACAACGTATTACGTTATATGGTATAACGTTATAACGTATTACGTTATATGGTATAACGTTATAACGTATTACGTTATCTGGTATTACGTCATAACGTATTACGTTATATGGTATAACGTTATAACGTATTACGTTATATGGTATTACGTCAAAAAGTATTACGTTATATGGTTTAACGTTTTTAACGTATTACGTTATATGGTATTACGTCATAACGTAATACGTTATATGGTATAACGTTATAACGGATTACGTTATATGCTATAACGTCATATGGTATAACGTTATAACGTATTACCTTATATGGTATAACGTCATATGGTATAACGTTATAATGTATTACGTCATATTGTATAACGTTATAACGTAATACGTTATATGGTATAACGTCATATGGTATAACGTTATAACGTATTACGTTATATGGTATTACGTCATAACGTAATACGTTAGATGGTATAACGTTATAACGTATTACCTTATATGGTATAACGTCATGTGGTATAACGTTATAACGTATTACGTTATATGGTATAACGTTATAACGTATTACGTTATATGGTATTACGTTATAAAGTTATAACGTATTACGTTATATGGTATTACGTTATAACGTATTACGTTATATGGTATAACGTTATAACGTATTACCTTATATGGTATAACGTCATGTGGTATAACGTTATAACGTATTACGTTATATGGTATAACGTTATAACGTATTACGTTATATGGTATTACGTCATAACGTATTACGTTATATGGAATATCGTTATAACGTATTACGTTGTATGCTATAACGTCATATAGTATAACGTTATAACGTATTACGTTATATGGTATTACGTTATAACGTATTACGTTATATGGTATTACGTCACAACGTATTACGTTATATGGTATAACGTTATAACGTATTACGTTATATGGTATAACGTTATAACGTATTACGTTATCTGGTATTACGTCATAACGTATTACCTTATATGGTATAACGTCATATGGTATAACGTTATAACGTATTACGTTATATGGTATTACGTTATAACGTATTACGTTATATGGTATAACGTTATAACGTATTACGTTATATGGTATTACGTTATAACGTATTACGTTATATGGTATTACGTTATAACGTATTACGTTATATGGTATAACGTTATAACGTATTACGTTATATGGTATTACGTTATAACGTATTACGTTATATGGTATAACGATATAACGTATTACGTTATCTGGTATTACGTCATAACGTATTACGTTATATGGTATAACGTCATAGGGTATAACGTTATGACGTATTACGTTATATTGTAATACGTCATAACGTATTACGTTATATGGTATAACGTTATAACGTATTACGTTATATGCTATAACGTCATATGGTATAACGTTATGACGTATTACATTATATGGTATAACGTTATAACGTATTACGTTAGATGGTATAACATTATAACGTATTACGTTATATGGTATTACGTCAAAACGTATTACGTTATATGGTATAAAGTTATAACGTATTACCTTATATGGTTTAACGTCATATGGTACAACGTTATAACGTATTACGTTATATGGTATTACGTTATAACGTTATAACGTATTACGTTATATGGTATTACGTTATAACGTATTACGTTATATGGTATAACGTTATAACGTATTAGGTTATGTGGTATTACGTTATAACGTTATAACGTATTACGTTATATGCTATAACGTCATATGGTATAACGTTATAATGTATTACGTCATATTGTATAACGTTATAACGTAATACGTTATATGGTATAACGTCATATGGTATAACGTTATAACGTATTACGTTATATGGTATTACGTTATAACGTTATATGGTATTACGTTATAACGTTATAACGTATTACGTTATATGGTATTACGTTATAACGTATTACGTTATATGGTTTAACGTTTTTAACGTATTACGTTATATGGTATTACGTTATAACGTATTACGTTATATGGTATAACGATATAACGTATTACGTTATCTGGTATTACGTCATAACGTATTACGTTATATGGTATAACGTCATAGGGTATAACGTTATGACGTATTACGTTATATTGTAATACGTCATAACGTATTACGTTATATGGTATAACGTTATAACGTATTACGTTATATGCTATAACGTCATATGGTATAACGTTATGACGTATTACATTATATGGTATAACGTTATAACGTATTACGTTAGATGGTATAACATTATAACGTATTACGTTATATGGTATTACGTCAAAACGTATTACGTTATATGGTATAAAGTTATAACGTATTACCTTATATGGTTTAACGTCATATGGTACAACGTTATAACGTATTACGTTATATGGTATTACGTTATAACGTTATAACGTATTACGTTATATGGTATTACGTTATAACGTATTACGTTATATGGTATAACGTTATAACGTATTAGGTTATGTGGTATTACGTTATAACGTTATAACGTATTACGTTATATGCTATAACGTCATATGGTATAACGTTATAATGTATTACGTCATATTGTATAACTTTATAACGTAATACGTTATATGGTATAACGTCATATGGTATAACGTTATAACGTATTACGTTATATGGTATTACGTCATAACGTAATACGTTAGATGGTATAACGTTATAACGTATTACCTTATATGGTATAACGTCATGTGGTATAACGTTATAACGTATTACGTTATATGGTATAACGTTATAACGTATTACGTTATATGGTATTACGTTATAACGTTATATGGTATTACGTTATAACGTTATAACGTATTACGTTATATGGTATTACGTTATAACGTATTACGTTATATGGTTTAACGTTTTTAACGTATTACGTTATATGGTATTACGTCATAACGTAATACGTTATATGGTATAACGTTATAACGGATTACGTTATATGCTATAACGTCATATGGTGTAACGTTATAACGTATTACGTTGTATGGTATTACGTTATAACGTATTACGTTATATGGTATAACGTTATAACGTATTACGTTATATGCTATAACGTCATATGGTATAACGTTATGACGTATTACATTATATGGTATAACGTTATAACGTATTACGTTAGATGGTATAACATTATAACGTATTACGTTATATGGTATTACGTCAAAACGTATTACGTTATATGGTATAAAGTTATAACGTATTACCTTATATGGTTTAACGTCATATGGTACAACGTTATAACGTATTACGTTATATGGTATTACGTTATAACGTTATAACGTATTACGTTATATGGTATTACGTTATAACGTATTACGTTATATGGTATAACGTTATAACGTATTAGGTTATGTGGTATTACGTTATAACGTTATAACGTATTACGTTATATGCTATAACGTCATATGGTATAACGTTATAATGTATTACGTCATATTGTATAACGTTATAACGTAATACGTTATATGGTATAACGTCATATGGTATAACGTTATAACGTATTACGTTATATGGTATTACGTCATAACGTAATACGTTAGATGGTATAACGTTATAACGTATTACCTTATATGGTATAACGTCATGTGGTATAACGTTATAACGTATTACGTTATATGGTATAACGTTATAACGTATTACGTTATATGGTATTACGTTATAAAGTTATAACGTATTACGTTATATGGTATTACGTTATAACGTATTACGTTATATGGTATAACGTTATAACGTATTACCTTATATGGTATAACGTCATGTGGTATAACGTTATAACGTATTACGTTATATGGTATCACGTCAAAAAGTATTACGTTATATGGTTTAACGTTTTTAACGTATTACGTTATATGGTATTACGTCATAACGTAATACGTTATATGGTATAACGTTATAACGGATTACGTTATATGCTATAACGTCATATGGTGTAACGTTATAACGTATTACGTTGTATGGTATTACGTTATAACGTATTACGTTATATGGTATAACGTTATAACGTAATACGATATATGGTATAACATTATAACGTATTACGTTATATGCTATAACGTCATATGGTATAACGTTATAACGTATTACGTTATATGGTATTACGTCAACACGTATTACGTTATATGGTATAACGTTATAACGTATTACGTTATATGGTATTACGTCAAAAAGTATTACGTTATATGGTTTAACGTTTTTAACGTATTACGTTATATGGTATTACGTCATAACGTAATACGTTATATGGTATAACGTTATAACGTATTACGTTATATGCTATAGCGTCATATGGTGTAACGTTATAACGTATTACGTTGTATGGTATTACGTTATAACGTATTACGTTATATGGTATAACGTTATAACGTAATACGATATATGGTGTAACATTATAACGTATTACGTTATATGCTATAACGTCATATGGTATAACGTTATAACGTATTACGTTATATGGTATTACGTCAAAACGTACTACGTTATATGGTATAACGCTATAACGTATTACGTTATATGGTATAACGTTATAACGTATTAGGTTATATGGTATTACGTTATAACGTAATACGTTATATGGTATAACGTTATAACGTATTACGTTATATGGTATAACGTCATATGGTATAACGTTATAACGTATTACGTTACATGGTATTACGTTATAACGTATTACGTTATATGGTATAAAGTTATAACGTATTACCTTATATGGTTTAACGTCATATGGTATAACGTTATAACGTATTAGGTTATATGGTATTACGTTATAACGTATTACGTTATATGGTATAACGTTATAACGTATTACCTTATATGGTATAACGCCATATGGTATTACGTTATAACGTATTACGTTATATGGTATAACGTTATAACGTATTAGGTTATATGGTATTACGTTATAACGTATTACGTTATATGGTATAACTTTATAACGTATTACCTTATATGGTATAACGTCATATGGTATAACGTTATAACGTATTACGTTATATGGTATAACGTTATAACGTGTTACGTTATATGGTATTACGTCAAAACGTATTACGTTATGTGGTATAACGTCAAAAAGTATTACGTTATATGGTTTAACGTTTTTAACGTATTACGTTATATGGTATTACGTCATAACGTAATACGTTATATGTTATAACGTTATAACGTATTACGTTATATGCTATAACGTCATATGGTGTCACGTTATAACGTATTACGTTATATGGTATTACGTCATAACGTAATATGTTATATGGTATAACGTTATAACGTATTACGTTATATGCTATAACGTCATATGGTATAACGTTATAACGTATTACGTCATATTGTATAACGTTATAACGTATTACCTTATATGGTATAACGTCATATGGTATAACGTTATAACGTATTACGTTATATGATATAACGTTATAACGTATTACCTTATATGGTATAACGTCATATGGTATAACGTTATAACGTATTACGTTATATGGTATAACGTTATAACGTGTTACGTTATATGGTATTACGTCAAAACGTATTACGTTATGTGGTATAACGTCAAAAAGTATTACGTTATATGGTTTAACGTTTTTAACGTATTACGTTATATGGTATTACGTCATAACGTAATACGTTATATGTTATAACGTTATAACGTATTACGTTATATGCTATGACGTCATATGGTGTCACGTTATAACGTATTACGTTATATGGTATTACGTCATAACGTAATATGTTATATGGTATAACGTTATAACGTATTACGTTATATGCTATAACGTCATATGGTATAACGTTATAACGTATTACGTCATATTGTATAACGTTATAACGTATTACCTTATATGGTATAACGTCATATGGTATAACGTTATAACGTATTACGTTATATGATATAACGTTATAACGTATTACGTTATATGCTATAACGTCATATGGAATAACGTTATAACGTATTACGTTATATGGTATAACGTTATAACGTATTACGTTAGATGGTCTGACATTATAACGTATTACGTTATATGGTATTGCGTCAAAACGTATTACGTTATATGGTATAAAGTTATAACGTATTACCTGATATGGTTTAACGTCATATGGTACAACGTTATAACGTATTACGTTATATGGTATTACGTTATAACGTTATAACGTATTACGTTATATGGTATCACGTTATAACGTATTACGTTATATGGTATTACGTCACAACGTATTACGTTATATGGTATAACGTTATAACGTATTACGTTATATGGTATAACGTTATAACGTATTACGTTATCTGGTATTACGTCATAACGTATTACGTTATATGGTATTACGTTATAACGTATTACGTTATATGGTATTACGTTATAACGTATTACGTTATATGGTATTACGTTATAACGTATTACGTTATATGGTATAACGTTATAACGTATTACGTTATATGGTATTACGTTATAACGTATTACGTTATGTGGTATAACGATATAACGTATTACGTTATCTGGTATTACGTCATAACGTATTACGTTATATGGTATAACGTCATATGGTATAACGTTATTACGTATTACGTTATATTGTATTACGTCATAACGTATTACGTTATATGGTATAACGTTATAACGTATTACGTTATATGCTATAACGTCATATGGTATAACGTTATGATGTATTACATTATATGGTATAACGTTATAACGTATTACGTTATATGGTATAACGTTATAACGTATTACGTTATATGGTATTACGTCAAAACGTACTACGTTATATGGTATAACGCTATAACGTATTACGTTATATGGTATAGCGTTATAACGTATTAGGTTATATGGTATAACGTTATAACGTATTACGTTATATGCTATAACGTCATATGGTGTCACGTTATAACGTATTACGTTATATGGTATTACGTCATAACGTAATATGTTATATGGTATAACGTTATAACGTATTACGTTATATGCTGTAACGTCATATGGTATAACGTTATAACGTATTACGTCATATTGTATAACGTTATAACGTATTACCTTATATGGTATAACGTCATATGGTATAACGTTATAACGTATTACGTTATATGATATAACGTTATAACGTATTACGTTATATGCTATAACGTCATATGGAATAACGTTATAACGTATTACGTTATATGGTATAACGTTATAACGTATTACGTTAGATGGTCTGACATTATAACGTATTACGTTATATGGTATTACGTCAAAACGTATTACGTTATATGGTATAAAGTTATAACGTATTACCTGATATGGTTTAACGTCATATGGTACAACGTTATAACGTATTACGTTATATGGTATTACGTTATAACGTTATAACGTATTACGTTATATGGTATTACGCTATAACGTATTACGTTATATGGTATAACGTTATAACGTATTACGTTATATGGTATCACGTTATAACGTATTACGTTATATGGTATTACGTCACAACGTATTACGTTATATGGTATAACGTTATAACGTATTACGTTATATGGTATAACGTTATAACGTATTACGTTATCTGGTATTACGTCATAACGTATTACGTTATATGGTATTACGTTATAACGTATTACGTTATATGGTATAACGTTATAACGTATTACGTTATATGGTATCACGTTATAACGTATTACGTTATATGGTATTACGTCACAACGTATTACGTTATATGGTATAACGTTATAACGTATTACGTTATATGGTATAACGTTATAACGTATTACGTTATCTGGTATTACGTCATAACGTATTACGTTATATGGTATTACGTTATAACGTATTACGTTATATGGTATAACGATATAACGTATTACGTTATCTGGTATTACGTCATAACGTATTACGTTATATGGTATAACGTCATAGGGTATAACGTTATGACGTATTACGTTATATTGTAATACGTCATAACGTATTACGTTATATGGTATAACGTTATAACGTATTACGTTATATGCTATAACGTCATATGGTATAACGTTATGACGTATTACATTATATGGTATAACGTTATAACGTATTACGTTAGATGGTATAACATTATAACGTATTACGTTATATGGTATTACGTCAAAACGTATTACGTTATATGGTATAAAGTTATAACGTATTACCTTATATGGTTTAACGTCATATGGTACAACGTTATAACGTATTACGTTATATGGTATTACGTTATAACTTTATAACGTATTACGTTATATGGTATTACGTTATAACGTATTACGTTATATGGTATAACGTTATAACGTATTAGGTTATGTGGTATTACGTTATAACGTTATAACGTATTACGTTATATGCTATAACGTCATATCGTATAACGTTATAATGTATTACGTCATATTGTATAACGTTATAACGTAATACGTTACATGGTATAACGTCATATGGTATAACGTTATAACGTATTACGTTATATGGTATTACGTCATAACGTAATACGTTAGATGGTATAACGTTATAACGTATTACCTTATATGGTATAACGTCATGTGGTATAACGTTATAACGTATTACGTTATATGGTATAACGTTATAACGTATTACGTTATATGGTATTACGTTATAACGTTATATGGTATTACGTTATAACGTTATAACGTATTACGTTATATGGTATTACGTTATAACGTATTACGTTATATGGTTTAACGTTTTTAACGTATTACGTTATATGGTATTACGTCATAACGTAATACGTTATATGGTATAACGTTATAACGGATTACGTTATATGCTATAACGTCATATGGTGTAACGTTATAACGTATTACGTTGTATGGTATTACGTTATAACGTATTACGTTATATGGTATAACGTTATAACGTATTACGTTATATGCTATAACGTCATATGGTATAACGTTATGACGTATTACATTATATGGTATAACGTTATAACGTATTACGTTAGATGGTATAACATTATAACGTATTACGTTATATGGTATTACGTCAAAACGTATTACGTTATATGGTATAAAGTTATAACGTATTACCTTATATGGTTTAACGTCATATGGTACAACGTTATAACGTATTACGTTATATGGTATTACGTTATAACGTTATAACGTATTACGTTATATGGTATTACGTTATAACGTATTACGTTATATGGTATAACGTTATAACGTATTAGGTTATGTGGTATTACGTTATAACGTTATAACGTATTACGTTATATGCTATAACGTCATATGGTATAACGTTATAATGTATTACGTCATATTGTATAACGTTATAACGTAATACGTTATATGGTATAACGTCATATGGTATAACGTTATAACGTATTACGTTATATGGTATTACGTCATAACGTAATACGTTAGATGGTATAACGTTATAACGTATTACCTTATATGGTATAACGTCATGTGGTATAACGTTATAACGTATTACGTTATATGGTATAACGTTATAACGTATTACGTTATATG